>NC_068939.1:143476689-143776689 GCF_016801865.2 Culex pipiens pallens
GACAGACTTGATTTTTCACTCTCGTAAATATTTTTGCCAGAAAGCTCATCCATTGTCTTTGGTCACTTTTCGAAATAACTCATTATTTTGTTGATTTAAGCTAATTTACTATCCAGGTTACTACCATCCACTGAACTACATTGCAAAAAATACTCCGGTTTCAGTTATGAGTAATGCTAATATCTGTGAGCACATACATCCAATTGAAATGTGGTCAAAGATAATCTTATGGTAAATTGGACGAGCTTTCCGGTAAAAATATTTACGAGACTGAAAAATCAAGTATAGGGACGTGGCGTTACATCGTGCCGCCATCTGGTTTTTTTAAGCGCAAGAGTGGAAAAGGGCTGAGTCATCTTCTAAAAATAGACGGCGTCATATCTCGCCCAGCAAAATTAAGTCGATAAAGTAGTCGATTTCGATGAGAAAAAGTGGAAAACGTGGTCCAAAAATAGCGATGCCATTCCCCTATTTAGTATACATAGAAATGTCAAAAATCATCAAAAACCAATTTTTTAACATTTTTATTTTTAAAACCGCTGTAATTTCACAAGGATTGGACTTAGGACAGTGGTCAATATGGAGACTTTTATGTAAAATTGTCTGCAGAATCGATTTCCGTATTCGGTTTTTGAAAGTTTTTTTTTACAAAAAAAAACAGTTTCAGTAAATGATGTTTGTATTTTTTTAGGTGAGTTGCTCCATCCTGCATTTTTCGTGGGTCTTTTTGTAACATCTTAGGCTATTTTTATAAAAATTTTGAACGAAAAAAAAATCATGGGCTCGCCATCAAATTTTACTTTTAAACATAAAAATCAATAAAATCTCATAAAAGTGAAGTGTTTTTTTCTTTCAGTGTATTTTTAATTAAAAATCTATTTTAAGTGACGGTAAGTAATTTTGAAAATCAGCAATATTAACTTGTTTTTTTATGTATTTTTTTCTCATTTAAATCTACAATTTTGCCGAAAACACAAAATTGATCAATTTTTTTTAATTTTAACATTCCATTTTTGTACATACCAAATTTGTATGGAAAATGATATGAAAAAAAATGATGAAGGCAAAAATCTAATGAGATTTAAAAAATATACCAAAAATCTGCTGTTCGAAATCTTAGAGAATTGCTCAGCTGAAAAACTAGTCTTCCCCTTTTCAATACGTTCTAAACAATAAAATTATTAAATATTGTCATCATAATAATCAAAACTTATGTTGTCTTCAGAAAAAAATCATAAATTCAATTAGTGATTTTGTCAAATAAAAATAAACAATTAAGCCAAGTACAAAATTATAAAACAAAGCATTATCCGGTATTCAAGTAAAATTTAAAAACAAAATCAATATAATTTGCAATACTATCGCAATAAAAACATTGACCAAGCAATGCCAGCGGTTAGGCCCCATAATTTCATTTGACCTGAAAACCCAGTTTCGGATTGTTATCCTTTTTATCCCCAGTGAACATAACTGCGCTAACTTGTGGCGCTGCTGCTACTGGCCAGGCCTAGTCACGGGGTGGCTCATAGGGAGTGTCACCAGGCGCAATTAAAATTAATTATCAGCAAAAGGATCCTGCGGGCCGATATGCTTTGCGACTTGGGGATTAGGGTGACGAAAGTCAATTTTGAGATTGATTTTCAATAAAATTTCACAAAATGGAAGATTTTTCAGTGAACATTTATAAATATCTTTTATTGCTTATTTGAAATATTGAAATATTTGGCCACCCTACCCCGGACTAGAAAATGTGTAGCTTAGTTATGGAACCGTTGATGGGTACTAATAACTGTTTGCAGCACCCTTCTCCTCTCCGGTAGCATGAGCTGGTGACGACGGGCTTCGTGTTTACACTCTCGATTAACGATTGCGTAAAGTGTGACGGACCCATCCCGACCGACTGTGGCATGCAAGTCGCTCTGGAAGGACTCGTGGCCGGACTGTGCCGGCGATGAGGATTGTGGATTAGCTACAAACTGTTCCAGAGCCCTGGCAACCTTTAGCTGGATCAACAGTATTTATTTGAGTTGGATTTTATCGAGATGTAACTTGCAAGCTGGTTGCCAAGTAATTTAATTAATTTTACCAATTTCGAGCAATGTGATAATCTAATGAAAAAAATGCTGCTAAAGTAAAGATCCAAATTTGGTTTTCAAGACGCATACTGCATCTGTAGGTTTGAATGCTGCCGAAATAAACTAATACCAAGCTGAGTTTTCAATGCAGCCAGGCAAGAAGTTTAGCTGTGGTAATCTACTATGCAAAGGGAAATTTCAACCGTTCTAATCAAAACTTTGGTTCCACTGAGGCCAAGATAAGTTCAAGCACGTATCGTCTCTGCTTTCTGGCGGTTTTTTGGGTTTCATCTGTTATGAACTGATCCTCCTATACGTGAGTCGGGTGACAAATCATCGTAATAAGTGTCGAGATAAATAAAATGTAGATTTTATATAAAAATGACCGAGCGACTAAAAAGAGCGCCTCAATGTCAAATTTTCTATGATTTTTTTTTCCTTTAACCCTCTACTGCCCAAATTTTTTTTCGAGGATTTTTATTTTTTCCGTGTTCAGAAGGTCACTTTGAGCAACTTTTGTTCTACGAAAAACTTTACTTCTCTTGTTTTATGTTTTTCTTGTTTCGTTTTTAGTATTTCAATTTGCATTTATCTTGTTTGGTTTAAGTTTGTTTTGGTACACCCAAAATTCAGAATCGAGATAATCGTTCTCTCAAAATTTATTGAGGGCTCAGTGCCAAAATCGATAGAATAATGGTACCAACTCACACCATCATAACAAATGAGTTCATTCGTTAGTTGAATCAATAAATCTCCAACAAGTGTCATACATCGACTTCTGACTTCTCCATGGTCACCAAGCTGTGGTGGCCGAGGCAGCTAAGTCATTGGATTGGTTTGTCAAAGGTCTCTGGTTCGATTCCCGTTGTCGACACTTTTGGTTTTTTGTTTGACGGATGAACTTTTTTTGCAAATGAACCTCGAGAGAATAGTTCTATCGCCCATCACGAGCTGTGTTCTCTGCGTCCGTGAATGGTACCACTATTCTCTCGACTCGAGACCATCATTCTCTCGGACTAGCGCTGCCAGTTTTGGGTGTAGTATTTGGCCTGTTCTTCCACCTCCTATCATTACATTTTTACACTTTTAAATGTTTTGCTTGGCATTATTATCATTTAAATTGTCAAAAATGCATAGGGGTATAGTCTGGGACACTACAAAAATTACTGCATAGGGACCATCCATCAACCACGTGGACACATTAGGGGGGGGGGGGGGGGGGGGGTTTGTAATGGCGATTGTCCACGGTCCATACAAAAAAGTTTTTTTTGTATGGACAATTGTCCACGAAGGGGGGGGGGGGGTACCAGATTCCCAAAAAAGTGTCCACGTGGTTTATGGATGGTCCCATACTTCTTTTTATTTAAAATATAGCCTGAAAAAATTACATTTCAAAAAACATTGGCAAAATCACATAAAACAAGTACTACTTCCAACCCATAAATTTGCTAAAATTTTGAGAGTTTTTCTTTCCAATGCTTTTTAAAGATCAAAAATTGGTTGAAAATTGATTTTTGGCGATTTTTTCTAAATCGAAACCCGTCTAAAGGCGGAGTTGGATTGTAGAGGTTTAAATTCTCAGAAGAGCATCAAACATTATGTTTGTGCTGTGAATGAGAAGAACGTTTGTGACAAATTTTGTTTATTTTATTAAAAATGGGAATATTTTGAAAAAAGACAAAGAATGAATATAACTCAACTTTACCGAAGACATATCACTGATCCGAAACATGTCTCGTAAGACAAATTTTTTTTTGTGATCTTTTAAGGCCGTTGCAAATATTTATCAAAATTTATGCCTTTAAACTTGTTTCCAAAAAAGGTCCAGATTTATATGGAAAAGAATTCCAACAACTGAAACCAGTTTGAAATGCATTTCCTGCGTTTAAAATGAAAATTATCATGTTTAGGATCAATTTAAAAAGGTGTAAAAAGCGTTTAAAAAAACTTTTTTCATTCAAATGATAAAGAGCACTTTGGCCAGAGTTGGAGACATAAACTTTAAAAATAAATTGTAACGGCTTAAATAGCAATACTTTCAACTTTTTGCCTTCCTTGCTGAGAAAATAAATTTCCTAATTAGATCTCCTAGACCAACCTTCACAAATCAATCATATTCTGAACAAATACTTTTGTTCTTGGTGGAATATTCAAAATAAATGATTATCTCTTTAAAATCGAAGATATCTTGGAAACCATTGGTAAGATCTTCAATTTAACCTTTCGAAAAAAATATTTTAATTTTTTTTGGACATGACTTACATTTTTCCAGTTGGTACAATTAATTTGATGTTTTGGATATAAATTTGAAAACCTCGGACATATTTTTTTGATTTTCAGAAGTAAATAAAAAAAATATTGTAAAATTTGCATTATTTGACTACATTCTGCTTAAACGCTTAACCATACCACAAGACTCTCCAAGTTTTTTTTTAGAATCCAAGTTTAAAATATTTTACTATTTAAAATTATTTCAAATTCAATACTGGTAAATTTTCATGTATTATTGCCAATGAAGAGTTATTCTCTACGCAATCGTGCGTTTTGTTCTCAATTTTATTTTTTGTATTTTTTAATCCGGCTGAAACTTTTTTGATGCCTCGGTTTGCCCAAATAGAAGCCATTTTGCATCATTAGTTTGGCCATATAATTTTGCATACAAATTTGGCAGCTGTCCATACAAAAATGATGTATGAAAATTAAAAAAATCTGTATCTTTTGGAGGATTTTTTTGATCGATTTGGTGTCTTCGGCAAAGTTGTAGGTATAAATGAGGACTACACTGAAAAAAATGATACTCAGAAGTAATTTCAAACATCTCCTGATTCACAAAAAAAATTATCTAAATTTATATGAATCATCTAGGGTGGGGCCATCTACAAACCACATGGACATTGTTTTGAAAATTAATAAATTTTCAAGATTGCCATTACAAATTTGTGATTAAAAAAGTATCCACAATTTACAAAAAAGCCTTTTTAACACTTTCGAAACTAAGGTACGATTAAGGCTACCAACTGCACGGATTTTTCCTTACCATACGGATTTTCGACCCTCTTCGCGGAATTTTAACAGGTTGGAATTTTTGTAGGGAATTTCACCCATAATACAGATTTGTATGGAATTTTAACAATTTCTGAACATTGAATTGCTTTTTTGATTTGGTCAAAGCTTTTGTTATTTAGACATTTTAATTTAACCGTGTGTTTGATTTAAAAAGGGAGAGTTTTCCGGAGTTTTCTCATTTCAAACTTGATTATTTGTTTTTTTTTCTTTCATATGTTAATAGGACCTTTTTAAAAAACACTCTAGAATTGTTCTTTTAGACATTCCTTAATAAATATATTTATTAGAGTGTAACAAAATTGACTTTTTGGCGGGCATTCAGGGGTTTGTTCCGGTGGGCATACTGAGCCCAAATCCCAAATATGAGCTTGATTGGACGTAACAGGAACTGGCGCTCCGCCCTTCAATTTTAAATGGGATTTAACCCGTAAAAATACTTTTTTTCAAAAATGTCTATTTTTGAGGCACTTTGGCCACCAATGCGTTTACCAAAAACATCGTTGGCGTGTAGGCCAGATCCTTGCGCATCTTTTGGTATATATAACTTTGAAGTTTGGAGCACCCTGGAGCTCGGTACAGACCTTCAAAGTTTGGCATTTTTTCGAAAAATCGGCCCCGGCAAACTCAAATGGCGTCTCGGGCATCGCGAGGTGCGACCCATATCTTTTTTACCGGGACGATTTTTCGAAAAAATACTAAACTTTGAAGGTCTGTACCGAGCTCCAGGGTGTTCCAAACTTCAAAGTTATATATACCAAAAGATGTGCAAGGATCTGGCCTACACGCCAGTGATGTTTTTGGTAAACGCATTGGTGGCCAAAGTGCCTCAAAAAGTGACATTTTTGAAAAAATCTTTTTTTACGGGTTAAATCCCATTTAAAATTGAAGGGCGGAGCGCCAGTTCCTGTTACGTCCAATCAAGCTCATATTTGGGACTTGGGCTCAGTATGCCCACCGGAACAAACCCCTGAATGTCCGCCAAAAAGTCGATTTTGTTACATCCTAATATTTATCCATTAAAAGATCCAAAGGCTTTCTAAAACTTGTGAAAACCTTTGAACATTTAAAAAAACTTCATCATCCCGGTACGAGAATCGAACTCACGACCTCTGGATTGGAAACCCAGCACGCCGTTAGTCGAAACTCATCCCCTACCGGTCAGTATTCCCAGTGAGCAGATTTGCTCTTTGAAGGGATCTGACTTTGCCGAGCCAGACAGGAATCGCCTTCCGCTTACAAGGCGAAACCCGTAACCTCACGGCCACGGAAGCTCGGCAACACATCTAGAGTTTTTTAAAGGTCCAATAAACTGTTGTGTTTCACATGTTATAGGACCTTTTCAATAAAAAAAACTCTGGAAAAGTGTTTGTGAAAACACTGAGAACGATATCATTCGTGAAAGCAAACTTGACATTTCGTAAAACGTTTAAAAAAAATGAAGACCATAATGATTTGATTCAATTCACGGTTTACTTTATGAATACTTTTAAACGTGCAAGTCATAAGCACTCTGATAGCATTTTGTGAAATTTGTTAGCTATAAAAACGACACAGTTTTATATTTGTAATCCTCAATTTTATTTAATTTAATTTATCTAAATAATTCCTTGACAGTTTTTGCTGTACAGAAGTTTTTTGGTAACTGGGCGTTATTTTACTGGGCGCTCGATAACTGGGCCGTAGTCCAGTTAAAAAGCAGACAAACGTCAAAAAATCAAAACAAACCAAAATGACCGAGGGGTTAATGGATGCAAAAATAACATTCAATAAATAAAAAAAACTTTTTTTAAACTTTTGTTTAATTTCAAGTTACAATTAAAGAAATATGAAAAGTAAGCATTGTAAATAAATTTGAGTAATTTTTATTTTTATATTTCATCTGGAAAATATTATGCATCGGTGGTCCCCTCGTTATTTTTTGTTCAGCCCAGTTATCGAGCAGCATTCGGTGACTGGGTTACGTTCTCAGCCCAGTTACCGAACAACTACTGTACCATGGTGTCATATAGGCAAACACCCAAAATTCAAAATCGAGATAATCGTTCTCTCAAAATTTATTGAGGGCTCAGTGCCAAAATCGATAGAATAATGGTACCAACTCACACCATCATAACAAATGAGTTCATTCGTTAGTTGAATCAATAAATCTCCAACAAGTGTCATACATCGACTTCTGACTTCTCCTTGGTCACCAAGCTGTGGTGGTCGAGGCAGCTAAGTCATTGGATTGGTTTGTCTAAGGTCTCTGGTTCGATTCCCGTTGTCGACACTTTTGGTTTTTTGTTTGACGGATGAACTTTTTTTGCAAATGAACCTCGAGAGAATAGTTCTATCGCCCATCTCGAGCTGTGTTCTCTGCGTCCGTGAATAGTACCACTATTCTCTCGACTCGAGACCATCATTCTCTCGGACTAGCGCTGCCAGTTTTGGGTGAAGTGTACGGATATTTGCTCAGAAAGAGCTGGTAGCCTTAGGTATGACATATATAGCGGAATTAATAGGAACAACAGTTTTCTCTTTGTATTCATAGTAATGCATTCTGCTAAAACGCTCAACCAAACCACAATGACATTTGTTTTTTTTTTTTTGTAAAAGTTAGAAAATTTTACAAAGATTTATTTGTATTGCCTTGATAAACTAGAGACTCATAAAAAAAAACTTTAAAAAGGTGTGTCTTAGTAACCAGCACTCCGATCAACAAAGTCTAGGAAAGAAAATTGTATGAGATCTACTCAGCCTTTTAATACTTTTTCAAGGTTGATTTTCTTCACACATTATTTTTAACAGCATTTTTTTGAACATGTTGTAACAAAATATTTTCGATTGCAAATTTGGTTTTGCATCTTATTTTGCATTTTGAATTTGAATCTTCAAATTTTGTATAACCATTGAATAAAAACTTTTGTGAAAATTTTTTGTTGTAAAATGTTGACAGCATGGCTGTTTGACAGTCAACCATATTTGCAAATGAGGTCTTTTTTTAAACTAGGATTGAAAACCTTTGGAATGCTTCACTTTTTTTAAATGATTCTTTTTCATTCTTTTATTATTATTATTTTTTAAAACTAAAACTGAGACTTTAGTAAATTAGGCTTTAAATTTTGTTAAGCTTTTTTGTAATACACGTATTAAAAACATGAAATTTCAGATAAATCCCTACTTCTGAAAATGTATAGATAAAAAAATGATGTTCCCGAAACTTTTCATGACGTAAAGCTTCCTTCCATTGATAAAAATGACGAATCAATTTGCCAAATTGAACATCGTGTCTAGTGGATCTACCAAAGCCCTTTCTCTTGCTCTTACACATGTTCGATTGCTCTGCACTAAATAATTCATGAAGGATGATGACTGCGACTGTGTTACACGTACTCCAGATCAATGGCGCTGGATGCTTGACGTGAATACTACTGAAAGTAATCATATTTGGAGTGAAGTTTATCCGCTCAGTGATGGACATGGTTTCATCAATGTTTCAGGGAGCTATTTTTGTTATATGTTAAAAGATTATATAACTTTAATTTATGCACTAGAAGACATTGAACTTAAATTTTCCTTTTCAATCTTTTCAGGTTATGGACATTATATAATGCACATTAATTTGGTGAGTAGAGATTAAAAATGTTTCAGTTTTTTTACTTATCCAAATTCTTTTTATCGATCGAATTTTAAATCAACGTCAATGAAAAACTGTTCAACTAAAGGTTCCGGCAAATTATTCAGAAATACTTCCGTTCAGTCTTGGCCCTGAAAGCATTTTTGTTTTTGTTTTCGAGAAAATGGCACGGAAAGCTACAACAATGCGTAAGTGTTTGCGATACGAGTTTGCGATTGTGTGTGTGGGTGGTAGGTGTTTGTCGTGATTTGCCATTTTATATATCCCTTTTCCCGCATTCTCTTCCATAATGATGTTATTAACGGGAAAAAGTTTTTGTCTTGCTGTCTGAGCCCCGCCATTCTCTGCCAGTAGTTTTATTAGTAGCAGTTGATGGAACAACAATTTGTGCGGCGTGTGTTTGTATTGGTGCACAACTTAGGGTGACCAGTTGGGATTTGATGTTTTGATAAAAAGCTTTTCTGGGTCAAGTGACAAAGCTTATGATTTTATTTTATATTGTGAAAATTCAAACACATTTTTATTCACTCACCCTAACAAGACCACGTGTGCCAAAGTGTTTTCCGATGCCCAGGAAACTCCACCAAACTGATGGCCATCACATTGGAGTTTTATTTTTTGCTGGCATGACTTGCACCTAGGACTATGAACGCCGAGGTTGGCAATCCTTGCCGCGGAGGGCATAATTTAATAAATTGCGCCTGCCAGAGCATTATGAACCAGTTTGATTTATTGGCCCAACGGTTAGAAAGCTGAAAGCTTGATGTCATCAGGAGAAAGTTTTCAACGACCAACCTTCGCAGAACATCTCACCTAATTGACGAATGATTTATTAGCTTAATAGAAGCGATTTTTTTTTGTAACTTCAACATTAAGTAAACTCAATTCTGAAAATTCTCCCCTTTTCAACAGAGTAAGCCGCCCATAAAATGCACATTACTCCATATCATGCTTTGGTGCGTGCTTAAGGAAAAGCTTCCACCATTCCGGTCTGGTTATCTTTCGGATTAAGTTTTCACTCCGTCGGAAAATGGGCAAACGGGCCCGTCAGCGTGTGTCCTTCCGGAAGTGTCTTTCTTTTCTCTGTCCAGGAAGAGCCCTTTGCAGAAAAGAAGAAGCAACAATATGAAAAAGTTGTTACCGGACCCACCACACCACCAGACCAGTCAATATGGAAATGGGGAATACTTCCAGTTAATCGCAAGAAAAAAATAATAATAAAACCCAACGAAGCGAAAAACTGGCGGAAAACAAGTTGGACCTTTTCAAAGGAAAAAAAAGAAAGAAAAAGAGCAAGTGGCTCGCGTTGATTGATATTTTCGCTCCGGTTGGTGACAGGGAAAATAAGATTACGGGATTTGCAGCCTCCCATCCCGGATGATCTGAGTCGCATTATCGCGGCGATATTATGTTTGAAGAGGTTTAGCCCTTCGTTTTCGGAAGGGGACAGTTAAAAGGCTGCAATTTGAAGAAGTTTGTGTAAGTAACAGTTGGTTAATTTGCTCAAAACAGAGTTTATGAAGGCTTTTAAAAGCATTATGAGTAATTCTATGGAATTTCGCATTTTTTTTTTTTGGGATTTTTAATACACACATCTTACAATCAGCAGAGAGATTTTTCTGGCTGATATTTGCCAAAAAATGCTCTAAACCAGCGTTTTTTTTTTTTGCTAAAACCAGCTGAGCAAAATCAAAACCAGCAACACAGTTCTCCTGGTTTGTTTTGATTTGATTTGATGATCAAATCAAATCAAAACAAACCAGCAGAACTGTGTTGTTCTGCTGGTTTGTTTTCGCTAATTACTGCCAAAATATCTGGCATCAGAAAACCAGCTTTTTTTTGCTGTTTTCAGCGTAGTGTTCTACTACTCTGGCAGAAACGACAGTTGTCATTTTCATCTCAGAGTTTATTGACGGAGCACAACAAGTTTTTGAACTAACTAAGTTAAACAAAAAAGTAAAATTGGTGTATTGAAGTGGAAGAGTGCAGTGTAAATTAATCACTCAATTGAAATATGCTGGATAGAGGGTGACGATCCGGAATTCCCGGGAAATTTTTCCCGAGCAATCGAAATCAGAAAAACATTTGAAAAATTCTTAATTGTTTTTGTCATTGGATGTTTAATATTCGATGTTAAAGTTTGAATAATCCATACATCTCTAATCTTCTTATTCAGGAAGTTCCGCCACATATGAACATTCGGATTTTCCTGATAACTTTTCTTGAATGAATATTTACAATTGACCTTCAAAAAGGTCGAACAATTTAAATTGTTATTTTGAGTCGTTATTTATCATTTTGCAAAAATCCCGATACTGCACCCAAACGGCGGTCGCATGATTGTGATGCATGGCGGCATGAAAGTATATCAGAATCTGCATGAAAACTGTCCTCATGCATTTTTTGCGATATAGGGATATGACATTTTTGCCCGTTACCTACAATTATCGACATTACCGACGGCTTTTTGGTTGTATTTCACAAAAAAAACACTTAGCAGAACGAGGATTGAACCACCAACTTCTTGGTTACTGATCCGACACGCTACCACCGCGCCATGGACGCTTGATGAAATGTAAGTGAAAGAGCACCAACATATTCTTCTCTTTGGAGTGTTGCTCGGGGACGGGCCAGCATTATATGTATTGGTGATAACTGCAGATCGCTGAAATGTTTACACGCGGGCAAAAATGATCTACGGGCTTGCTGCAAAAAATGTTATAAAATATGACATTTTCTGCAACAAATCCCCTGTTGCAGATGTTGAGATATAGTTTTCCTTTGGGTGTAGAACAAATATTGTCATTTTGGCAGCTGTCTAAAGTTGGAGTTCTACTTCAAATATTGTACACCCAAAACTGGCAGCGCTAGTCCGAGAGAATGATGGTCTCGAGTCGAGAGAATAGTGGTACCATTCACGGACGCAGAGAACACAGCTCGAGATGGGCGATAGAACTATTCTCTCGAGGTTCATTTGCAAAAAAAGTTCATCCGTCTAACAAAAAACCAAAAGTGTCGACAACGGGAATCGAACCAGAGACCTTTGACAAACCAATCCAATGACTTAGCTGCCTCGGCCACCACAGCTTGGTGACCATGGAGAAGTCAGAAGTCGATGTATGACACTTGTTGGAGATTTATTGATTCAACTAACGAATGAACTCATTTGTTATGATGGTGTGAGTTGGTACCATTATTCTATCGATTTTGGCACTGAGCCCTCAATAAATTTTGAGAGAACGATTATCTCGATTCTGAATTTTGGGTGTACCATGTCAATACGATTCCCTCGAACAATAAGCACTGTTGGATGACTTGTTTTTAACATATCTTTTTATTTGGACATCATTTTAGTTTCATTTGACCCAATGTCACCCCCCCCTATATTGTTTTGCAAATATTTTGATAGAAACTTGGGTTCTCACTTCCCATCAGGGTTTTGATTGCTTGATAAGCAGGGATAGTGATTTTTTCACGGCAAAAAAATCGAAACTACGTGGCGTGTTAGTTTTTGAAACCATGGATTTCACGGCAATTTCGCGGCACTCTAAAATCTGCTTAATATAAACATAAAAATGTTCTGTTTAAGGTATAATTATGAACAGCAAAGTGTCAGAAAAAGTAAGCAGTTGTTAAAGATACAGATAAAAATGTATTTATTTACGAAAAAATGTCATGGTTTTTTTTAATTATGCCGGATTTTCGTAGGCTGAATTATCATTCAGCTTTTTAAATTTTACTGAAATTTTAGAAATTCTTTTTGCTCAAATATCTCTTAAGCGAAGCCAATCTTAAAAGTAGAATAAGCAAAATGATTATTATACAAATTATGTTTATTTTCATAAATTTCAGCAAAAAAGAGTTTTTGCATTTAAACAATAGTCAGACTAATTTCATTTGTAGTATTTTTTACATTTATTAATAATTTCCAAAAAATATGTTACCTTTCTGTAATATGCAACTTGCTCATCCATATTTTAATTAATTTTACAAGGATTAAAAAATAGTACAACATATTTTTGTCTTTTTCTGTAGTTTTGAATAACTTTCTTTTACATTCTTTTTGAATTTTGCGAATTCAAGAAATGTTGCTGGAAATTTGCAATGAATTATCTGTATATCGAAGAATATTGTAATGAACAAAATTTTTGACAAATCTGTTCTCAATTTGCCTTGCATTTTTTTAATATTCGGGAACTTGTAAAGTGTACGATTAAAAAAAATCCTTTTTTTCTAATAATAATTTAAAATTTCCGTGAAATTGCGAAAAATCACTAGCCCTATTAATAAGGGTTGAAATCGTCTTTAAGAAGCCGTAATCGAGCGATAAGTGTGCTATCTTGTGACATAGACCATTTTGGTCGAAAATGAGTTAATGATGACGTTTTGCTAGATTTAACAAACACTACAAGGTGCTTTAACTCGATTTTGGAACTCGTTTCCGTTTCCCGGATCTCCCAATACACACTTGTGACATAGACCAATTTATCATCAAACTGATCGTGCACACTTGTGACACGTCATAGGGGAACAGCATCTAATTCCAGCGTGCCTCTAATGTTGGCAGGTAAGAACTTTGACATTCAATTAAAGCTAATTAAAGGCGTTTTCAACTGAAATCGAGTGATAAATAGCTCAATAAGAAGTGAGCAAGCAAGTTTATATCAAAAGTTTTGCAAATTTAGTTGTTTAAATAGTGAAAATCAGCAAATTGGATGGAATTAGGTGCGAGTGATTAACCTGCCAAAGATACGAGAATTTCCCCTACATGTTGTTGGAAAATTCGCAAAAGTTTCATTTTACACCCAACCGGCGGTCGCATGATTTTGACGCATGGCGGCATGAAAGTATATCAGAATCTGCATGAAAACTGTCCTCATGCATTTTTTGCGATATAGGGGTATGACATTTTTGCCCGTTACCGACAATTATCGACATTACCGACGGCTTTTTGGTTGTATTTCACAAAAAAAACCCTTATCAGAACGAGGATTGAACCACCAACTTCTTGGTTATTGATCCGACACGCTACCACCGCGCCATGGATGCTTGATGAAAAGTGAGTGAAAGAGCACCAACATATGCTTCTCTTTGGAGTGTTGCTCGGGGACGGGCCAGCCTTATATGTGTTGGTGAGAACTGCAGATCGCTGAAATATTTACACGCGGGCAAAAATGATCTAGGGGCTTGCTGCAAAAAATGTTATAAAATGTGACATTTTCTGCAGCAAATCCACTGTTGCAGATTTTGAGATATATTTTTCCTTTGGGTGTAGAATGTTAAATCAAACTAAAAAATCAAACTAATAGTTTTGAATTAATGCTTTAAGAGGATGAATCTCAGTCTGAAAAGAAAATTGTAGGAAATTTCCTCAGTTTTTCGGAAATATGTGTTGCAAATCGTCGCTGTCGTGCTATCTTATCGCACGTCCCTTTTGACGTTCCGAGAAAAACGCGTTTTAATGTTTGATCTTGAATAAACAAAAACGAGAGCATGCATTGTAAACAATAACAAACACGTTTTGTTTGGTTGACCATGCTAAGCATTGTGCCAACGTTTGGTTGGATTTGGTTGCCGAAGTTCCGAGTCAAAATTACAAATCTAGAGTTTTTTTTTTCAAAAGGTCCTACAAACTATTGCCTTTCATGTGTATATAGGATCTTTTAAAAAAAACTCTAGAAATGTTTACGGTTGTCAAGCTCGTACTTGTGTAAAACACGTTCTGACTTGAAATCCTTTTGCCCTTTGACTTACATCAATATTCAGGGTGTGTCATAAGATTGAAACTTCTTTCATATTAGGAGTGACAAAAATGCACGGTTTTTTGTTTGAATTGAATCTCTCAGTATTGAAATGAAAATTTGAGGATCTGTGAAGGTCAAAAGGTGAGGCAACTCATTTTGGCCCAAAATGCACGTGCGGCAAATTAACATGACAGCGACGAAATGTGCTTTTTTATTAAAACAAAAACTGAACATTTTTTTGAAAAAAATCATTTGAATGGATTCAGTTCTGTAATATTTAAGATATTTTTCTCGAAAATCAAATTTTTGGCCAATATTTTTTACTTTTTTGCGACACAAGTTGCATTTGTTTATCGATACTCGATTTTTTTAAAGGACCAAATATGTTTAAAATTAAGTTTCGTTTAAATATATGTATGGTTTCAATTCAACCGACATTTAACTACTGCTAATGCCACTATACCCACAAACTCGCTGCCAACGAATGGTTATTTGAAAAGTTGCAAAGCAAAATCCACCAAGAATCCGATGCTAACTTTCCCTCCCTAACCTTTCTCCGATTACAATGATTGCAGTTGATTGCAGAAATCTGGCCAACAACTGTTGTTATTATTTTCTCCCTTTTTAATCGCAACAGAAGCAGCAAAACCATCTGCCGGTCTCACCATTTTCATTATTGCATGCAACATGAGAGCTTCGGCTTCCGCTTGCATTGGTACGCTGCCTAACGGTGCAGGAATGCAGGTACCGTCAGCTGGGGTTAATTTGAGGTTAGGTTTTATTTTTTCGTTCAACGAAAGAAAAACACTTTTTGGTAACATTAAAAATTTAATAAGCCTCAACTTACGGTACACACAGTTTCGTTTATTCCGACAGGAAAAGTTTTAAAACGTGATTTTGAGGAACGGAATTTCCTTATGTTTTCATGGCAAGCAATTTAGTTGAAGGTGTGCGAAAGTTTTACCCCATTCCCAAACTTTGCATCGCATTAAAGGACTGGCTGAGCAGCTTTACACGTAACATTGACCTTATGATTTATGCACTCACTCTCGCTTGACTGCCAAAGAAGAAAATGACAATCTCTTTGGAATGTAGGTTAAGTACTGGAAGCTCTAGCGTCTGAGTGGCAAACAATTCGTAAGTTTTTCACATTATCCGCTGAACACAAGGGTAAACAAACGAGCCAAGTGAGCCCTTTTATCTTTTTGACCGTGTCATTGGCTGGATTTTTGTATGTATGCAATTCTGCAACAAGGTTTTGGTAAACTTTTAACAACAAGTTTCATGCATTTTTTTTTTTCTAAACAAAGTTTTAATTCTAAACTGAAGTATGTATTCAGCCCTTGAACTTTTTGCAACTTTACTGAATTAAAATTTTCTGGTTTGTTTGATAAAAATAGTCAAAAAATTTCATATCAAACATCTACATTTGGAAGGATTTTAATCGATTATTGCCCAAATCAAACTAATGAAAATTACTCTATTTCTTTTGATGCTATATCATGATTTCCCCCAGAACATTGTTGGAACCTACAGGGCTAAGCCCCCTGCATTGCAATCCTAAAGGGGGGGAGGGGGGGAAGCTTTAGAACGGTCTCACCAGAAAAGTCGCAGCAAAAATCCACTCGTCAAGTGAAAACCTCACAACAGAGCAGAGAATGGGGAGATGGCATTTCCCAAAAGGATTTGCGAATGGCGCCAAGAAGAACCCATTTCCGCCTGTTTTGCCTGTTCCTGGGGTTGATTTTCCGGCTTTTGGTTAGTTGAGTACGAATCCACCGTTCAATTGGTGGTTGATGGTTGGAGATTGTCGAAGGCGTTGAATGGATTTCTAATGTACGTTTGTATTGAGTTCTGTTTTGAATTAAAATACTTAAAAATAAATAATCCTAATAGCTTTTAGAAGCACTCTTAGCAATAAATACATATTATAAAATCAGACTCCTATGCCGTCAACTGTTTTTGTTGTTCCACAATCTTAAACAACCAGAAGAAAAACAAATCAAATCACCACGACGCCCAAATAAACACCCTTGACTAAGCCTTCTCTAAGCTGCCAAGGATCCGATCCACACGTCTTCGTGATAAACAAACCAATTTGGCTGAAGCACATACCCATAAGAAGAGCAAAAAAATAGTGTCGTATCCTTCCGATTACAGATAGTTTCTCACTTTGATGGCCCAGCCAGGCAGCCTGCCGGATCCCTTCTTCTTAAGGACTAACAATAAAAAAATGCTAAGACCATGGTGGAGTTGTTTTGCTACTTTTATTGTCACGAAGCTAACAGGAGTGGCATTAACCGGTGTTATTGGGTAGGAACGCTTGGAAGGAATTGTGTTAAATGCAAAGCTATTTTTTTTTTAATTTAGACGGGTATAACAACTTTGAAAAGTTTGAAAAAACTGTTTCGTCGGAAAATGCATAGAAATAAGCATTTCAAAATTTAACGCTATTTTGATAAAGTTCTGAGAATCTAATTTCCCTGGTTGATTTTCTTTCGAATGCCTTGTATCAGCAACCGTTATCCTTGGTCCAATCTTACAAGTCTTAGAAGCAAATTTCTACGAAATTTATAGACCTGTGCAAAAAATTATTTCGAAGATTTTCAGTTATTTCTAACGATGACCATGAGTGATAACATCTTTTACAGGTCAAAAATGTTAATTTTTTTATTTAACTCATACCAAAAATTGGCATCTCGATTTAATATCTAATAAGGCTGGTACAAATATTTTTTAAAGTTTTTGTCTTGGCCCCTTTTTAATTTACGTATTTTTTTATTCCCCTATCCCTTCTTGACGCCGGTCAGAGCCGAGGGACAAAAACTTTGAAAAATATTTGCATCAGCATAACATCTATTTTTTTTTGTTTTGATTCTTTTATTGTCTGCTTTGCCACATGACTGCCTTGTGTGAAAGCTAAAAACATAGCATATTTGGTGTCAAAACAAATAAAAAACATTTTTTTAGGTTAATTTGTTATTTTTAGGTTTTTTAAAAGTTCAAATAAAAAAATGCTGCTCCTATGCCATTGGCTGCCTTGTGTGAAAGCTTAAAACATAGCATATTTGGTGTCAAAACAAATAAAAAACATTTTTTTAGGTTAATTTGTTATTTTTAGGTTTTTTATAAGTTCAAATAAAAAAATGGATTATTATTTTTAACTTTATGCAAAAAACCAAAGAAGGCATTTTGCATCATTGGTTCATCCAAATGGATAAAAAAATAAACATTTTTATGCATTTTACTATTGAGCAACTCTCTGCGAAATCTGTCTTTTTCATTAATTTTAATTTTCGTAATTTTTAGTCCGGCTGAAACATTTTTGGTGCCTTCGGTTTGCCCAAAGAAACCATTTTGCATTATTAGTTTGTATATTTTTCCATACAAATTTGGCAAATGCCCATATAAAAATGATATATGTAAATTCAAAAATCTGTATCTTTTGAAAGATTTTTTGATCGACTACACTGAAAAAAAATTATTCGCGGTAAAAAAAATTGGTGGTTTTATATTTTTATATCTGCCGAGTCTGGAAATTACTGATAAGTTGGTATTAAATGTCCCCTAAAACATATCAGAAAATAACAAAAAAAAAATAAAAATAGTGTTTTTTTTTTTGCAAATCAAATATTAGTGGCAAAAAGTGAAAATCACAAAAAAAAATTACCGTGTATCCTCACTAAAGTGCTAATTTCCCCCTTTAGATTTAGTCAATTAGGATGCTTCACACTTCATTTTGAATTTTGAAATCAAATAGAAATTTGGCTTAGTTAATGACATTTTATGATGTTTAGAATTTTCGACTATTTAAATTTAAGTCCCGATTTATCCCACTTCCCTTTGAACAAGTGCATATATACTACTAGATGCTAGTAGTATGTGTCCAAACAACTCACTCCTAATGGGAATTGCCAAATGAATATCAACATTTCAGAAAAAAAACATGCTAGGGAAACAGCATCTAATTCCAGCGTGCCTCTAATGTTGGCAGGTCAGAACTTTGACATTCAATTAAAGCTAATTAAAAGCGTTTTCAACTGAGCTCGAGTGATAAATAGCTCAATAAGAAGTAAGCAAGCAAGTTTCTATCAAAAGTTTTGCAAAATTAGTTGTTTAAATAGTAAAAGTCACCAAATTGGATGGAGTTAGGAGCGAGTGCTTACCCTGCCAAACATACGAGAATTTCCCCTATATTCCTTGCTCGAAATCACGGAGAATTGTTCAAAAATACTGTTAGGATTGCAATCTCAATTGGGTCCTAAAATGAAACTTAGATTGCTGATATTATTGTTTACAGCGATAAAGCTTATTTTTCTGAGTACAATGACCCTTTGTACGACCACAAAGAGTTTAAAATCGTTTTAAAAATCAATTTTGAAAAATTAACCTCGCGGTCCTTCTTGACAGAAAAGTTCCTACTTGCCCAGTTAACTCAATCCGAATTTTGAAACGGAATCTAATTAAAATCGTATACAAATTCCGTTTCAAACGCAACAACCGGTTTTTGCGTTTCAAATGGAATTTGTGTACGATTCTAGTTAGATTCCGTTTCATAATTCGGATTGATTTGACTGGGTGACAGCTCGTTGCAAGGGGACCATAGCTGATCCATCGAAAAAATGTTGTCTTGTCATTATTTTTTTTGCATTAAAATGAAAAAAGTGATCAGAGATGGTTTTTGATCGCGTTTTTACCGTTGCATATAAAAATTGACATAGGGCTTTAGTACCAAATTTAAGTTATTTTTTTTTCAAATGCATTTTCATACCTCTCCAAAAATTAACATTTTTAGCCAAAAATATTAGAAACAGTTGTCAAAACAGCTATTTTTGAAAAAAAAAAATGTTATAACATGGGTAGTTTTTGTTAAAATGTAACAATTTTATCTGAAACGTCCTGATCTTAACTTACAGCTATGCTAAAAAAACTCTGAATGGATTGGAAATTCCCACACGAGAAACAAAATTTCGATTATTTTCACATGGACAGCCCAAAATTTTAATTATTTTAAATTGCCATTTTGGCATAAGGAACCGAATGCCAAACTTTCATGGAAATAAAAAAATTGAAAATTGATTTGCAAAATTGTAATCCATGAAATTTCTATTTTTTTACAAAAATTCTAAAATTTATGTTTCATTTTTGTCCTCCTCTGCTCAAAATCCCTTCTGATGACAGCGTTTGTTATTTGCTTCTCCCCGTGGAGGACTTAGGAAAGCCTTTTCCCAAGACCGCCATTTCTTATCTCCTGAACAGGCGCTGGTATAGGGTGTTGCATACTCACCAAACTCGAACAAATACGACCTTCCGAAAACTGAACGTCTGTTGCGACTGCTGCTTATTGTGGTCCCTCTGAATACATATTGTCTCCATTATTGCGGGACAGCATTTCAGAGGCAAAGCCAGTAGACAATCCGAAGAGTTTGGATGTGAAACGGCAAGGTCAATTCCCTGGATTTGGTGGACTTAGTTTAGTTTGTCTGCGTCGGAAATCTCACTGCAGATATTGTGGCCATGTGGCGAGGGCCTCAACTAAAGCCATTGAAGTTAATGAGCAAATATTTTTTCGAGAAAGTTTCGATGTCGAGACGGTATGAGGGAAAGACTTTATGTAAATCTTTGTTTTTATGATATGAGAATATTTTCTTTGCAAATTTAAGTGATTGTCTGATGGTAAACCATACATTTTATGCAAATCTGTATGAGAGTTTTGCCGATCATTTATTTTTTTTTGTTTCAGAAAATGTTTTTTTTAATGCGGGTTGCCAAAACATTAATGTAAAATTTAACTGTGCCAATCCCATGCCTCTACAATCAATCATTCAAACAATGTTTAACCTTACATCTAAAAGTTAACTTATTCAGCTTTTCCCTCTAGTATCCTTTCATTAAGTCCTCAACACCAACAACAGTGCTGACGTTGCAAAACAGTTGCGTGACAACCGGTCCCGCAATGACTGGACACATAAATGTACTCATCAAAAAGAAAAATTGTAATCATTACCAAGTTAGGATCGGTAATAGGTGGTGGGTCAGCTTAATTTGTTTGGATAAATTTTTCAAAATTAACATTTATTTGACTATACCATAATTTAAAGAAAATATGATAAAGTTTTTGAAGATTTAAAAATTTAAAAATAGCTTTATTAACTTGTTCTAGATGTTGTTACTTTTTTATTTGTCTCACAATGTTGTTCCAGCCTAAGCAGCTTAGCTAAACCCCGGTGACCTTTAGGTCCAGTAAAGCCCGTCACGCCATAACCACCAACAAACAGAGAGGCTAATAAACGCTAATGAAATTATCACCTTGTTGATCTTGGAAATTACTTTCCGATTGACGGAGGGTAATTTTGCCACCCTCTCGGCCGGGAAACAAGTCCACTCGCACAAATCAAGACCGGCGACAAATTATCACCAGCCAGTAGAGCAAAAAAAAAAACAACTTTTGCGCCTTTTTCGCTGGAATTGGGTGTACCAAACTCAAATAAATCTCCATTTCCGGTAATGTAACAATTTTTGGCGCCAGCTCCACGTGCACTTCGAAGGACAAGATGAAGGCTGATTTTGGAAGCAGGAAAAAGTTTGCTTCAACTTGAAAAAGCTGTCGACCCTGAAATGGCAGTAAGATTAAGAAGCAGTTTTATTTTGAAGGCTGGGGAGACATAAAGGAGACATGATATTTGCGGAAAATGGATAAAAACATCTCTCAGACTTTAACAAACGAGCCAAAATGAATCTCTTATCAACCCCTAGTTAATCTAATCAAATTTCATCTTTTTGGATTGGTGTTTGTTTGCGAAACGTGGTCTATCGCTTGGAATTTTATTTTCGTTGCTGACCATGAAAAATTTGGTCCCATTTGTCACACACCCAGGATACACGGTCAACAGGTTCGAGTTGTTTTTCTGTTTTCTGATTGAAGGGTTATTTTCTTTTTGCTGACCATTACGATTGGCCAATCTAAGCTGGGGAAAGTAAACGGTTTGTTAAGCTGATTGGTTTCAAATTTGGATTTTTTCCGTTTTTTATTGGGCATACGATGATCGAAAATTATTTGAGGCAAGCGTTCTTTATAAAAAAAATATAGATTATAGGCAAAGGAAAACTAAATGTTTATTTAATCCCATCTTCCTATCCGAAATCCATTTTATCACATTAGTTTAAAGTAGAAAACGAGTACCATACAACATTTTTTGTAATTCCGAAAACATCCTTTGGTGAAATTATAAGTCAAATGTTCATGTATTTTGTAAATAAATCGTTCAAAAAAATGTTTAAAAGTATTACTTTTCGAAACAAATGCATAAAAGTTCAACTTTTCGGCACTCATTTCAGTGCTGAAAATTAGCACTTTATTTTGAAAAGTGTTGCTATTTGATTCCGTTATTTTTGGTACAGAAAAGTAGGCCAGTAGTTTCACGACGGAATTGCAAAGAATTGCAATTCCTTTCGTTTTTTGCAAATCGACATTTCGTTGTATTTGTTTTTTTTAATGAAACTTTGTCCATCGTTTCCTTACGTCGAAATAAGCCAAATATCCAATCATTGGTTTCAATACATGTTTCCATACAAACTTGGAAGCCCAAGCAACACACTTTGTCGTATAAACGTTTTTCCTAACTGGTTGTATAATCGATCGGCCGTGTTACCCAACTTGTTCTACAACTCCTGTGCATTGGAAAAAGTGCACATTTTTCTGTTGTATATTGTGGATTTAGTTGGTAGCTGGATTTTCTGGCACCTTCTCGCGGTTATTGGAAACGGTCGTGGATATACCTAGGGGTTCTCAATTGGAGTGAAAAAATTAAATTTATAAAAAAAATATAGACTAAAATTTTGGTTTTCAATCTCTCTTCCGACATCAGGAATAATTGTTTGAACATGCTCACAATTTTTTTATTCAGTCGGAAAAATATTATTTTTCTTGAAAAAACATTTATTTTTAATCACATGATCACCCCTAATTCTGGCTCGATGCCACCACCATGCGACCGCGTACTCCGTTTGTTTGTCAGGGGGGGAGAGGTTTTGACATTTTTATGCTCGCATCTGGCCCGCCGCCTATTTTGTCGGTCGTTGAGCCGACGGTCGTTTCCAACGACCGAGTCCAGCTAGGCACTGATCGTACAATAACTTGCCAGAACAAGAAGCAAGTCAGAGTAGTTGTTGACAACACTGCTAGCTAGCAATAGATTCAACGAAAAAAAGGGGCGTGGTTTACGGCTGTGCTGTCAAATCAAAGCGCACACTGAAAAGGAAAGTTAGATTGAAAACAGCTGTCTAACTGTTGACCAACCTACATCTCTACATCTACTGTTAATCTCTCTTCATTTGGACAGGATAACATGGCGAACTTTTAGATTTTCCGTTTTTTGATAAACTTCCTCTTTCCTAAGATTCGATCCGACGACTTCAACGACTTGTTGTTATCTCCACGGCAGGTCCAGGCGCACATCCGCATCGCTCCACGGGGCTTCATAGTAAATAACGTACACAGAAAAAAAATGTAAATTTACACAGCACGTAATTACTGTTTCTTATGTAAACTCACTCAATGTAATGTTGAAATATGATGTAAAGAGTAACAAGTCATGGAAATTACTCCAATGTAAATCTAAATCTAATGTAAATCATGAATCTAATGGGAACGTTGAGCATGGAAACTCAAATCTGATGAATTTCTACCCGTGTTCAGCTTCCTGTAAATTCCTATTTAATGTAAATCATATAACCAATGTATTTCTGCCTATTTAATGTAAATCATATAACCAATGTATTTCTGCCAAAAGTTGACTTCAAAACTACCCGAACTAAAAATAGTTATATTTGGTTCTCTTTCTATCGCTCTCATACTTCGCTGCCTGAGCCTCGCCCTGAACAAGTTGATGCTTTAGCCGCTCGTTTATAAAATGCGAAGATGGCTCAGTCGGCAGCGGGTAGCAGCAGTAACACCGAACATTCTACCCGTCGTCCGTTCGATTCCAGTCTAGCGTTATTCCACTTGGCCGTCGACGAGAAAGCGTCCCCTACCTGTGAAACAATTTTTTAAAATCCGAATTACCTTTTGCTGCCCGCTTCAATAATTTTAAAATAGAACATAGGCCTCACCCTTTTCCTACTGCAATCTAAGTCGAGCTTCTCATTCCCATTGGCCAATCAGAATTAGTTGATTTGAACTAATTTAAATTCCAAAAGTAATGTAAATTCCAAAACTAATGTAAATTTTCAAAACTAATGTAAATTTCCAATGAATCGAATGTAAATTTCCAATGAACCTAATGTAAATATACATCATTTATCATGATACCTTTTGGTACATGATAAATAATGTAAATTTACAGGAATATTTTTTTCTGTGTAATCGTCAACAAAAAGGCTGCTGTCAGCTTTGTTATACAGCAGTGTCTGCCTGTGTGGATCAATCGGACCGCGCACTGGACTCACAATCCAGAGGTCGCTGGTTCGAATCCCGAGGCGGACGCAAAAAATTCTAAGTGTAAAATATAGGTATTCGGTGCCCTCTCCCCGTGCCATACCTTCACACTTAGGAGACCCGGGAGGCGGAGTCTTGTCGCAAAAAGAACGATACACACCTGTGGATCCGTTGACGAAACCGCAAGGTTTAAGAGGGCCACATTATAAGGTGTTACGTCGATTCCGTTTTCCGAGCTAAAGATGTTAACTCCAACAGTGACTGACAGTGACTGGAAATGAAATCGAAGTTTTATATGTTTATTTCATGTCAGTTTTTATAACTGTTTATTGGCTAGCTGTTTATTCAAAAGGCTACGAAAACTCTCGGAAAGAATGGATGGAATGGATTTTCTGATTGATTTGGTATATTTAGCAGAGATGGTCATTTAAAAAACATTTAGTTTATGGGAAAAAAAGTTTACGATATCTTAAATAAACTTTTTATCAGAATTTTTTTTTTTGAAAAAGTAATTTTACTGAATTAGAAAATATTATTTTCAAATTGGGCTTAAACACATTTCCTTTCATCTATTCAGTTATCCTAATTCAACGAATGTTTCCCCCATCAACATCAAACAGTCATTTTGTGGCAGGAACAAATGATGCTTCCCCTCTTACAACAAATTCCAACAGATTCATTGCCAACCAATCCCACGGAAACTTTTTCACCAGATTGACAGGTTGGCGAAAGTTGTACGAATTCTTTCGATCTTTTTTTTCCTCGAGGATAAAAATAGCCCAAACATTCAATCACGCTCCCTATCTTGGGTTAGCACAAAGTTTAGCCATGTGTGCGTGTGTGTGTTCACTTAAACATATTCACACAACGTATAATGATAAGGGGAAACCTCCGGATTTGGGGCTGCCAATAGGAGTTGCATGATTTAAGCCCCCCAGGAAACGAACGAAGCTGACGTTCGATGGGGATGAATCCTTCGAAGAAAAATGGATTTTCCCTCGTCCCGATCGGTTTTCCATCACTCTCAGTTCGGATCAAAGCCAGGCCAGATCTTCTCGGACGGGGGAAATAGTGCATGAGTTAATCTAATGCTCTGCCAGATTGGATCGTTCGAGACGTCGTCTCCGCGCCGCCCGTGTGGAACTTGTTCGACAATCGAGTTAGCAGCAAATTATTTCAACTTGATGCTTGGACTCATTGAATGAAATTTAGAACATGTCGAATAATTAATTAATTGCAAAGTGGAACGAATAGCGACACTTGCGATACTTTCTAAATGACATTATTGGCCATCAAATTTACACCTCAAATTATTCAAACTTATTTGGATTTTCCAAAGGATTTTCAGAAATGTTTGATAGTAAAGTGAATTTTTCCCATGACCCATGAAGAGTATCGGGCCGCATTTTACTAAGCACTCGAATCCAGAAGGGAAAAGATCACCAGTTGTGTTGGCCGAGCCGGGATTTGAACCCCAATCTACCGCTTACGAGGCGGAAACGTTACCACTTTGCTACGAGGCTCGGCATTCCCTGAATTTTCAATTTTTCCAAATTGAATTAAACAACGGACAACCAAAAAAATTGTGTTACATTGCTGGTATTTAAATTTTCATTTCCAACAAGCCCTCAACCCCAGTGCCAAGAGTTTCGCCAATAATTAAACCACAACAAACTTTACCATTCACTCGTGGCAATGCAATCCAACCGCAACGGCTCAAGTGTCCTTCAACAGTGTGACGCACAATTGCAAAGCTGTTGCTTCCCTTCTCGTGTAATTTTTGAGTTTTGTTTTCTTCGAAAATAACATTAAAATATTTTTTATAGATGAATACGATGTCACAATGCTTTCCTTGACATCTATTATATGTCAAGGTTAATGGTCTGTTTTTTTTTTACTTTGAAATAAGTTGTGAACTGTTTGAAAAGAATATCTGAAAATAAAATGAGATTCCCCTTATACATATTATTTTTTCAATAAGAGACAAGGTTTACATTTCGTCTTAATCGTGATTACTAACGTCATGTTTCGAATTCCCGGTCGCTTCGAAACCCGGACTCCTAATCCTGTTTTATCAATTATTTGAACATAAGTTCGCATTCTGAATGTCAAAACTGTGTTATTTGATGAATTCTGACATCAACTTTCATTAAAAAGTTTGTTTGAACGTTGTAGTTAGAGCCAAAACAATAAAATTAAATAAAATTATAAGTTTAGCAAAAATGCAAAACATTTCACTGAAATATTTCATAGGCGTCCCAAGCACCGGGATGGCGAAGAATAAATTTATGGTTTTGCTTTCCACAAATTCTATAAATTTTTTTATAAAAATATCGATTGTTTTGATTTCAACAGATTATTTGAGATTTATAGAATGCCATTCACTAACATTTCAGTCCAAATTTGTGCGATTCATAAGCAAAATTAAGTGTCCGGATTTCGAATCAGCTTTTATCAGTGTCCGGAATTCAAAGCACAACAAGTAATTTCAATATTCCAATTCTAATGAAAAATTGTTAAAAAGATACAAAGTTTTCATTGCATACTCTTAAAACTGACTGTTAACACTCAGGGCTGAGCTGTAGGTTAGTCGAGGTTAGTCGTCGACTAACAAGTTCTTTACAAAAAATGTCACCCTCCTTAAACAATTTGGCGCCCTCAGCAGGGCCCAAGAGAAACTTTGCATTTTGCTAATTTGCCAAGTTGCCGATTTGTGCTGCGCCTTCATGAAAAAGATATAGCGCCCCCTCAGGAGGCCCCAGGGCGCCCAAAATGCAATTTTTTGCAAATTTCAAAAAAAATGTTTAAAGGAGAATTTACACTACATCCTGATGATATTTCTACATTTCCAACTTATTGCATGATTTTTTGCCAGCTATACCAGCTAATAAGTGTCCGAATTTCGAATCATGGCGTTATTCACAATTTGAGTAAAGAATGGCATTTTGTGCAGCTTTCAATGACCTATTAAGCATCAAAAATCCCCAGAATTTCACTCCTGAAATAATTTACAAAAACCGTCATAATCAATGCAATTTTGTTACTCTTCATAAGAAAGTAGTTGCAATATAGCACATCTTGTAACACTCTGCAAGTGCCACAACTGGCCAAAGGGAATTTAGCAAGAGGTCGTTTTGTCACATGCAGCGATGGAATAATCATCATCAAAAGAAAATCATTGGATGTTCATCAAGAGAAAAAATCCGAAGGGAGCATGCTCTCCTCTCTCGAGCACGAAAGATCGGTAAAAAGAATCTAAAAACATGATTCTGAGTCGATATGTATACGTGAAGGTGGGTCTACGAGGTCGAATTGAGAAGTTCATTTTTCGAGTGATGTTATAGCCTTTCCTCAGTAAGGTGAGGAAGGCAAAAAAATCATCATCTTGATTATTCGGCGGAACATCTCTTTCACTACTACACTTGCAAGTGTAACGTTACACGTCGGAAATTTGCCTGTAACATTTTGTAGATGGGCAATGTGTGTAAACAAATTGAACAAAATAATTTTGAGTGGTGCTGACAAGGAAATTCACAAAAAAACATCAGCAGATTGATTTTCTGGGAGAATTTCGGGAGCGATTTTCTTTTGCGTGATTTGCCTCCTCTCTCTTTCGCGGGTGAAAAAAGTTCGCAAGTGAAATTGTTTTTTTCACGATTATTCCATCCCTGGTCACTAGGGTGGTCCAAATCCGGACTTTTTTGGGGCTACCCCCTGAAATCAAAGATTGACCCATCACTAGGCTAAATTCCAAATTTGAGCTCATTCTGACCACGGGAACCCCTCCCTCCAATCGCTTAAAGTTTGTATGGGAAAAATCGTCAAAATGTATGGAGAAAAGCAACTGTTTTACTTTTTTACCTGTGGAAGGCGCAATAATTATCCGATTCTTACCATTTCTCAAATGTAGAACCTTCATTAAATTTATAACAACTTTCCCGAAGACATCATATTTTTAGGATTTTTTCCCGCGAAGTTATTAGCGCCCAAAACTGACCTTTTTTGCGCGGCCAGCTGTAAGGGGCTACCTAACAACGATGTTTATTTCCAATTCGTAAACGCTCTCTCAGGTTCAAACTCTCTCACGAGCTTGCTCGCCTGCCTGCCTGCCTGTTTACCTACAAGCAAGCGCGCGCTGTTTCTCTGCTTGGATTTTTGTCGTCGTCGTCGTTTTCGTTTGCTATCCGCTGCGCTGCGTTCTTGACATGTTTATTATAATTTTGAACTAAAATACCAGGTTTGTTTTGAGATATAAAATTTAATGTAATATGTGATCAACAAAAGATATCATATTATAAGAGCGTGTGAGAGAGAATACAAATTTGATGAATTAGTTCATCCATGAATCGTCATCTGTTCTGATCCAAACCTAATTGCAAACGTTTTGGATTTTAATTTATCTGCTTTTGTTACAAGAAATACCATGCAGTTCTTTAGATAAAAAAGGAAGGAATTTGCTTTAGATTTTTTTTTAAACTGAATCCAAATGAGTATCTTAAAGGAAGGCCGCAACTGCAAGATCTGAAGGTAGTTAACGATTGTGCAGAAAGAGATGTTTCCTGAATCGAAAAACTTACAGGTAAACTGACAAAAAATGATAAACAGTTGCAAAATGTGTTGCAGGTGATCTAGGAACACAGAAATAAATTCCCAGAAAGAATAAAAAAATAATTTTAGAGAGTATGAATGAAAATTTGAAGCAATAATTGTAAAATTGCCTTGATTTGTTCTGATTTGTACTAAAGTATATTTTTGTTAAAGCAAACTATCTTAAGGAACAACATTTGTATTACCTGAAGATTTTTTAAAAAACAATTGAACCATTACCAGAGCAACTCTCTACGAAATCGGCCGATTTCGACCATTTTTATTTTTTGTATTTTTTTATTTGACTCAAACTTTGTGGGGGCCTTCCCTATGACCAAATAAGCTATTTTGCGTCATTGGTTCACCCATACAAGTCTCCATACAATTTTGGCAGCTGTCCATACAAAAATGGTATGTAAATATTCAAACAGCTGTAACTTTTGAGTGAATTTTCTGATCAATTTGGTGTCTTCGGCAAAGTTGTAGGTATTGTTGAGGACTTTTGAGAAAAAAATAGGTACACGGAAAAAAAATTTGCAGATTTTTTTATCAACTTTTTTTTCACTAAAACTCAATTTCCCAAAATACGTATTTTTTGATTTTCGAGATTTTTTGATATGTTTTAGGGGACAAAAATCCGCAACTTTTGAGCCATAGAGAAACATGGTCAAAAAATCTGCCGCCGAGTTATGATTTTTTGAAAAAATAGTGATTTTTGGAAAAAATCGAAGTTTCATGCAAAAACAAATTTGACATTATTTTTTAATGCAAAATTGAATTTGCAATCGAAAAGTACTTTACAGATTTTTTGATTAAGGGCTCCGTTTTCAAGATATAGCCACCGAAAGTTTGATTTTAGCTAAATATTTGCAGTTTTTCAATTTTTAAAAATAGTGACCATGAGTGACCATTTCCAAAAATATTTTTTTTTGAAAAGTTCAGAAAATTTGCTATAAAATTGTCTAAGAGACATTTAAGATTGGACCTCTGGTTGCTGAGATACAGCGGCTTAAAGAAAAAGAAACACGAAAATTGAAGTTTTCTAAGTCTCACCCAAACAGCCCACCATTTTCTAATGACCATATCTCAGCAATTAATGGTCCGATTTTCAATGTTAATACATGAAACATTCGTGAAATTTTCCGATCTTTTCGAAAAAAATACTTTGAAAATTTTTAAATCTAGGCTAGCATTTTAAATGGGCGTAATATTCAATATTTGGCCCTTTTCAAATGTTAGTCTTGATTTAAAAAATATCAAAATATTTTATTCGAAGAGATCGGAAAATTTTACGAATGTTTCATGTATTAACATTGAAAATCGGACCATTAATTGCTGAGATATCGTCATTAGAAAATGGTGGGCTGTTTGGGTGAGACTTAGAAAACTTCAATTTTCGTGTTTCTTTTTCTTTAAGCCGCTGTATCTCAGCAACCAGAGGTCCAATCTTCAATGTCTCTTAGACAATTTTATAGCAAATTTTCTGAACTTTTCAAAAAAAATATTTTTGGAAATGGTCACTCATGGTCACTATTTTTAAAAATTGAAAAACTGCAAATATTTCGCTAAAATCAAACTTTCGGTGGCTATATCTTGAAAACGGAGCCCTTTATCTAAAAATCTGTGAAGTACTTTTCGATTGCAAATTCAATTTTGCATTAAAAAATAATGTCAAATTTGTTTTTGCATGAAACTTCGATTTTTTCCAAAAATCACTATTTTTTCAAAAATTCATAACTCGGCGGCAGATTTTTTGACCATGTTTCTCTATGGCTCAAAAGTTGCGGATTTTTGTCCCCTAAAACATATCAAAAAATCTCGAAAATCAAAAAATACGTATTTTGGGAAATTGAGTTTTAGTGAAAAAAAGTTGATAAAAAAATCTGCAAATTTTTTTTTCCATGTACCTATTTTTTTCTCAAAAGTCCTCAACAATACCTACAACTTTGCCGAAGACACCGAATTGATCAGAAAATTCACTCAAAAGTTACAGCTGTTTGAATATTTACATACCATTTTTGTATGGACAGCTGCCAAAATTGTATGGAGACTTGTATGGGTGAACCAATGACACAAAATAGCATATTTGGTCATAGGGAAGGCCCCCACAAAGTGTGAGCCAAATCAAAAAATACAAATAAAATCCATTTCCGGTTTTGGTAGAGAATTGCTCACCATGTTTCTTTAGCATATACGAAAAACTGCGTGTAATGCTTGGAAAAACAAACAAACCCTGTTCCCATGACATTTGCTGTATTTTTAAAATCGAGCCTAAGCTGTCTTTTCCTTGAACTATTTTTTCAGCGCAGTTTTTTTATTTTTGTCATAATTTAAGAATTTATATGCTAAATATATCTCAAAACAATCCTGCTATTTTCGTTGAAAATTATAATAAACATGCCAGAAACGCAGCGCAGCGGATAGCAAACGAAAACGACGACGACGACAAAAGTCCAAGCAGAGAAACAGCGTGCGCTTGTAGGTAAACAGGCAGGCAGGCGAGCAAGCTCGTGAGAGAGTTTGAACCTGAGAGAGCACGTGCGTTTACGAATTGGAAATAAACATCGTTGTTAGGTAGCCCCTTACAGCTGGCCGCGCAAAAAAGGTCAGTTTTGGGCGCTAATAACTTCGCGGGAAAAAATCCTAAAAATATGGTGTCTTCGGGAAAGTTGTTCTAAATTTAATGAAGGTTCTACATTTGAGAAATGGTAAGAATCGGATAATTATTGCGCCTTCCACAGGTAAAAAAGTAAAACAGTTGCTTTTCTCCATACATTTTGACGATTTTTCCCATACAAACTTTAAGCGATTGGAGGGAGGGGTTCCCGTGGTCAGAATGAGCTCAAATTTGGAATTTAGCCTAGTGATGGGTCAATCTTTGATTTCAGGGGGTAGCCCCAAAAAAGTCCAGATTTGGACCACCCTACGTGGTCACATGTAAATGCTTTTGATTGCAACTCGGAAATCCGCCAACCTTTTGTTTTACGCACTGAGTTAGTGCTATACCCAAGTAACCGCGAGGCACTAAATAGCGGCATTAAATCAGCATTATATTGGCATTTAATACCAGCAAATAATGCTTCAAAACATTAAATCACCACTTTTCCATTGAGAAACATTTCAAGTGGCGCACAGTGATGCTGATTTCAAAAAATTAAATTATTTTCAGTCGAGATACGAAAAATGGCAATATTTTTGAAACTATTTCTGCATTTTTCTGTTGAATTACATAAATTTTACTATTTTACATAAAAGTCCCAACAAATTTCCAAACCATAATCATTTCAAGCTGTAAATTATTGAAAAACACGTCTTTTTGGAATGCTAAAAAATGTCACGAGTTATCAAAAAATGGAAATCTTTCAAAAAAGTTGTAAAACATTAAATGACTACAAAAAAGCACAACTTTCTTTTGTTCAACACAAATAGTTCAAGAAAGCCCACATTCCATTAGGCGACACAAAATTGTACTCTTCACTCTTTTCACTTTGCGCGAAATACGCCATTCGATGAGCGTGATAAAGTTCGTCGAAGCGATTGCTGATAATACCCGCTCGTGCAAGTGGTTGAGCAACTTTTGAATAAGACGTATTGCTCAAAATAGAAATTGAACAAAAGTTCGGAAAGAGACCACAAAACTCGCTCGCACAAAGTTCGTAAACTGAATTCTCGCTCAACTTTTCACCACTATGCGAAAATGAATCGAAGCGAGTGAAGTATTCAGTGGGCTGGAGGTTTTCGGGAAGAGTTTGTCCCGGAAATACTTGATTAGGGTTGCGGACGTGGTGGTCGTTTCCGTCGTCGCAGCACTCACTGCTATCGACACGGTCTTGAGGACGCTTCAGGGCACGTCAGGAATTTTTGGCTTGCTTGGATGTAAGCTCGACCCACGGAACAACAATCGACCTAATTTCGATGGGCTTATGGCTTTTTTGGATGTTCGAGGCCTGCTGTTTGTTTGTATGTTGGTCTTGTTGGTAGTGTTGGTAGTTTCAAAACTTTTTTTTGGTAAAATCGCGATAAATCGTGATGTTTATAAGCAAACCCCTTATGTCTTTACATCATTTTTTTTTGTAATTGTCTGCTCTACAACTTTGTAGAACACTGTTACACTCTAAAAAATAACCCTGCAAAGTTAGAAAAAACACGAAATTTTAAAATGAAAATTTTGTTCTAAATGATAAAATGACCCTTCTGGGTCAATGTAGATTCGAAAAGTACATTAAATTTCCCATAAAATGACATGTTCCAAAAATTTTTACAGTCGAGTAACGGAAAATGGGAGAATTTTTAAAACTTTTTTAGTGTTTTTTTCGATGAAAAATACGTTTTTTCGGAATTCTGAGTACGCCATCAAATTGGGCGTCTAATTTTACATAAAAGTCTCTTTGACACCAAATTTCTATCTCATCACCGTTTCAGGCTGCAAATTATTGAAAAATACCTCTTTTTTCGCATGTTCAAAAATGGAAGGGGTCGTACCGCCCCTCCGTGACGAGATATCAAAAAACGGACCTCGGAATCGTGATCAGGGACAAAAGTTTCACGCAAATCGAAGAGGGGTCGGGGCAACTTTCCCCGATTTCGTGTGAGTTTGTAGATAATTACCCTATATAAAAGTATAACTTTTCGATACAAGTGCTGAATGACAAGTGATCAAATGGCTACTATAAAAAACTGTTAGTTTTGTTCAAGAAAAGTAGGCCGTTTCGTCATTTGAGAATGTCAGGAATAGTAAAAAGTAACACAGTAACACAACGAAATTGCAAAAAAAAACATATTTTATTTTCTTAAGGTGAAGCCGTTGATAATTTTCGAAGAAAATTAATCATCACTATAAAATATTCTGTATTAAATTAAATTTAACGAATTTCAGCACCAAAAAGAATCAGCATGTGCCGGTTGTTGCCTTCTTGAAGCCACTGAAAGAATTTTTGATCTAAATCAAATGTGCTTCAAAATTTATATATTTTGTGGCACAGTCATTGACGTCCTAGTTGGCAATCATTGATTAATGAAGATTTCCATAACTTTACAAGGAATGGGATAATCGTTACCAATAGGGATCAGCATGTGTAGGGCACTATTCAAAACAACTTGTTGAAGGAATTTTGTCAAAATATTGAAAGCGACGCAAAAATTATATCTTTGAACGAAAAATCATGACAATGATGGAAGTCTTCACGTTAAAGCCTTGAAAGCTGATTTAAAAAAATAAATAAAAATTGAATGCCATGAAACAACTAACAAAACAACATTTATTTAAAGATTGTTTCGAAAACCTTCCCAAGAGCTGGGCCAAGCAAACTGTTCGATCCCGTTTCCATTATTGCCTGTGACGGATGTGGTAAATGATGATGGTTTATTGGCAAGTAACGGTTATTTACCCTCCATTATCTTAAATGGGGTGAAAACACGATAATGCAATATTTCAATTTATCCTTGCCACAGTTGGGTTCGGTGTTCCGTGCTTCGGACACAGTGGACGTGCAATTGGAATTTGCTCGATTTTTGAAAATAATTTATGTTATTAAGAGAACATTTAAATTTAATTTTTGTTAAAAATATGTTTTAAAACTGTATAAATTCAACTACAGTTGAAGCCAAATTTCACGGAAGCAATCCGAAACCTGAAACTATTCCAATTGCCAGATTCTCGGCTGAACTTCATGAAAATGCCACGTCCTCTAGACCAGCCGGTGCTCCGTGAGTTCATCACATTACATGCTCCAGCGTGCACAACCAAGTCCTCTCCCTGGTTGTGCACTTTCGTCCTGCTGGTCAGCAACAAGCACTGACCACTGCTGGAAACAGTTTTTAGCACCTCTTCAACAACATCCCATGGCGGTGCTGGTGGTCGAAGATTTCCCCCGGGTATGGGGACCTACCTCGTCGAGGAGAGGTCAGCTTGCCATCCCATCAGAGATGAAAAGAAGCGGGGCTACAATGATGCTGCTGAACATGCCAAGAGGGGGCAAAATTATGCGCCAATCAAGCTTACTACGTGTTCACGTGCGGTGCAGTTGAGTAAACTTTGGTGAAATATGGATAAAAGTATGTGAGGGGGGAAAATGAACGACCCCAAAAAGGATAACCGTACAGCCCAAGCCCCATACGATGAGGATGGTGATGATGGTGGCGAAGCTGACCTATCAGGTGGATCTGTGCCGGAGCGCCATGAAAGATTTGACAGGCGATTCTTCCAACGTCGATTTTTGGCGAGTTCTTTTTATAGCTTGCAGGATCCTAACAAAGTTATGTAGGTACCCTGGAAATGCAAATTCAAGTTAACTTCCAAAATATTACTCAATTATCCCTTGAAATCACTATACAATGGCTAAACTGTAGCAACAGCTCGCCAGTTTATACTCAAGGTGAATTCAGCCAGAAGTTTCGGTCAGTTCACTACAAGGAGAACACAAAACTGCAGGTTTACGACGTACAAGATATTGTATGAAGGCTGCAAAATATCGGATGTGATAAGACTAAAACCAGCTGCTCACTGCACTATGGTTGTTAATTATATTGGTTAAGTTTTTCATTGCTAGTTTCATTGCCAAAAAATGCATTGCTACATTGCTTTAGAAAAAGAGCAATTCTCTAGTATTTCGCAATCTATTATGAGATTTTAGATTTTGTTTTTATTTATTTAAATAAAATTTTAGTCCATTGATTCTATACGTAAAAAACAGTTTTTCTTCATTCTCAACGAAAGTCTCCATAAGTCTCCAGCCTGATTTAGAAAATGAATATTAACCCTCTACAACCTAACCCCGCCTTTAGACGGGCTTCGATCTAAAAAATCGCCGAAAATCAATTTTCCAACCTATTTTTGATCATCAAAAAGCATTGGAAAGAAGAACTCTTGAAATTTTAGAAAATTTCAGGGTTGGAAGTTTAGCTTGTTTTATGTGACTTTGCCAATGTCTTAAAAAATGTCATTTTTAGGGGTCAACTTTAGTTGTTTTTTTACTAACATTTCCTATATTTTCATACCCAAAATCTGCAACAGGGGACTTGCTGCAGAAAATGTCACATTTTATAACATTTTTTGCAGCAAGCCCGTAGATCATTTTTGCCCGCGTGTAAACATGTCAGCGATCTGCAGTTCTCACCAATACATATAATGCTGGCCCGAGCAACACTCCAAAGAGAAGAATATGTTGGTGCTCTTTCACTTACATTTCATCAAGCGTCCATGGGCCGGTGGTAACGTGTCGGATCAGTAACCAAGAAGTTGGTGGTTCAATCCTCGTTCTGTTAAGGGTTTTTTTGTGAAATACAACCAAAAAGCCGTCGGTAATGTCGATAATTGTCGGTAACGGGCAAAAATGTCATACCGCAAAAAATGCATGAGGACAGTTTTCATGCAGATTCTGATATACTTTCATGCCGTCATGCATCACAATCATGCGACCGCCGTTTGGGTGTAAAAAAGAAATATGCAGTAATTTTTGTACTGTCCCAGACTATGCCTCTACGCTCTTTTTGCAATTTAAATGTAGATTGTGCAGTTCTATATCAGAAAATGTGAAAAACATGCAAAAAATAGAAAAAGTTACTTAAAAACGAGAAAAAAATAGATAGGCAAAATGTAACTATATTAGGTGGTAGAATAAACCAAATACTACTAAAAACAAACATAAACTAAACAAGATAAATGCAAATTAAAATTCTAAAAATAAAACAAGAAAAACATAAAACAAGAGAAGTAAAGTTTTTCGTAGTACAAAAGTTGCTCAAAATGACCTCCTGAACACAGGAAAAATAAATATTTTCGAAAAAAAATGGGCAGTAGAGGGTTAAAAAACTGAGAACAATTTCTACAGCTTTCTTTTTTCAATTTTTGATCCAAATGAAAATACTTACTTTTCATTTGGATCATTTTTTTTTACTTTTTAAGCCTTTTAAAGTTGTTAGTCGTCATTTGAAAATTCCGTGATTATTATTTACCAAAGGCTGAGAAAATTTCACAAAACTTTCAACTAATGACATTGAAAGTCAGATCAATAATTTCGAAGATATCATTGAGGCATAATTGGGTAGCGCTTCAAAATATATTGTTCTCAGTTATCATTCTTCGAAAGACAATAAATAATGTTTTAAAAATAATGTTGTTCGGAATTTGCTCACGATGAACGGACGATGGAGGACAATATTTTTAAAATTTGCAAACTTGACTGATTTTTTTTTTAATTTAACTTTTAAATTGGTACATTAAAACAATACTTGTACCATTAATCTGCCCATAATTGAAAATTCGGCTTTTATGCCAAATCAAGTATTCCGAGAAAAACGCGTTTAAGTGTTTGTCACAAAATCTCCGTCAAGGCAATTTCCCATAAGAGTGGCATATTAGCCGTTTGGTTTTTCGCATCGGCAGCCGAGTCTAAACACTATTTCAGTAAAATTCAAGTTGCAGGAGATGTGTTGGAACATCCTCTACCGCCTGGTGCTGATATCTCGTTTTTGCCAAAAGTGGATATTAGCCGTTTTTTCAATGGTGGGCAGTAATAGCGTCCTTAATGCACTATAGCTTAAAATTTGCCACCTTTGGTCTACTCAAAAATATCGAAAAATGAAAAAATAAGTGGGTTAAGTAAAATAGGATTTTTCTGATCAAATGTGATACGAAAATTGCTGAGTCATCGTCTAAAAATAGACGGCATCCTATCTCGCCCAGCAAAATGGAGTCGATAAAGTAGTCGGTTGTTGGAGGAATATTGAGAAACTTGGTTTAAAAATGATAATGCCATCCTACTCTTATTATAGCCTTCAATTTTGACCTAGATTCCAAATCAATCAGAAAATTTGAATTTTTCTTGAAACCCCTGGTACAGTCATCCCACATATTCGGAACACCCACAAATTCCACCTTTGTGGTAATTTGCCAATAGGATGAAAAATGCAACTTTTCTGCAGTCCCTATTATTTTTAGGACCTTTATTTGGACATTCTCTTGCTTTTTCATTAGTAAAAATAGTACTTTTTGAAGAAAAACCCTCATTTCAAGAATATTTTATCCAGATCCAATTTGCCTGTTCCATAATTGTGGGATGTTATTGTGCCTCCAACAATTGTGGAACAACTGAATTTAATGGATATTTTCACAAAAAAAGTTATCAGACCATGTATAAAACATCACAAAGCTTGAGTTTCATTGGTTTCAGTGTGAGAAGTCATTATTTGGTAATAAATACACAGAAAAAAAAGTTGAATTTTGGAATGTTGAAAATTTGGTAGGTTGAATATTACCTCTTTATTTGTGTAATATTACATAAAAAATGTGTAAAAATGTGAACCTGATGAATATTCATCAAAAACTGATGAAAATTCATCATTTTTTGGGGTAAAATTTGCCACAAAATCTGTCACCATTTCCTGATGAATATTACCATCATTTTTTTTCTGTGATGTACTCCTGGAGAGAAAAAAGTTTGTTTACATCTTAAGAAAAAAGTGTTCCGAATTTGTGGATTTCAAGGGTCAATGTTTTTCTTTGAAAACTTAATATAAAACGTAAAAATGTACAGCCGGTCTATACATCAATCGAAAGATCGCAAGAAATGCTTTCACATGAAGGAAAAAGCAAATCATTATGTTCAATTATCGGTTTTCTATGATTTGTTGAACAATGGCAGATCTGTAAACTGTTCCGAATATGAGGGATGACTGTAGTTTGACTTTTTTAGTCCCACTACTTCAACGAAAAACTTTAGTTTTCTTGTGTATTTTTTGGTGTTTTATTTGGCATTTGTCTTACGTAGTTTATGTTTGCTTATGTTAGAATTTGGCTTATTCTACAACCATTTATCATTTGTCTATAAATGTATTTCTTTTTGTTTTTTTTTTGTTTTTTTTTTTTGCAAGGTATCCGAGGTGGCTATGTCACAGACATGACCAATATGACTATGAAAATTGTCTACACAGAAAAAAAGTGAATCTGGTAATATTCATCAGGGAATGATGACATATTTTGAGATTTTTTGTAAAAAAATGTGCAATATTACATCAGGAACTGGTGAATTTTCATTAGTTTCTGATGAATTTTCATTTTTACACATTGTTTATGTAAAATTATTCTAAAAATAGGTAATACTCAACAAACCAAGGTCCTAAAGTAGAAAAATCTGAATTTTGAGTGACTTGGTCAAAATATCAACTGTCATACTCGGTATTGAAAATCATAAATTTTACACAAAGTTGTGGAAAATATCCTACCAAATTAATCTCAATTGCATCGTGCCAAATGCAACGGAAACGGTTTTTGTTTGAATTGTAAGACAAACCAGATCATTTGAAAACAGGAAGATCGATTCAACATTCACAAAGCTCCACCTGTTTTAATCCAACTTTTTCCCGTAGACCAATCTTGCGTGAAATGTCATTCATTTACGAGACGTGTGTCCTCAAGAAACTTTCGCCTGCCAAAGTAGATTGTGGGTCAAAAAATCACCTCGTTTTACTAGCAGTCTGGATACATGCCTTCCCGTCATACATTGGCTTTCCATAACTTTGTTAGCTAGCCAGATACCACCGTATTCCGTTTGTTGACTTCGTGGCAACTGCATTAAATAATTATTTCCAATCAATGAACCGCAACTGTACCACTCATCGATGGTGAGCAAATACTCATCCCGGCGCACAAGCTACGACGAATGGGTACTCAATTTTCAAAAGGGTTTATTTAATAATATTTTGAAACATTTAGTTTAGTTCGTAAAAAAATGAAGGTAGACTTTAATCTTACAATTTTACATGCAAAAAGAAATAATATGAAAAAAAAAAACTCAATATTCCTCTCTGAAACCATATTCCTTAAATGTGTATCCACGTGGCAGTTGCAATTTAGGTAGCACAGGGAAAGTTGTGGTGCCAGATTGTTGCGTGCCCTGAGGGGGTTACAAGTCCACCGCCAAGGACACGGCCACGGTGACCACGTGGAGCTGGATTGGGTTGCCTACTTGAGGCCAGCCAGCCAGCCAGAAGTTGTAGTACACAACTATGCGGTGGTTCCGGCTGTTTGATGACCACTTGTAACGATGCTCTCGATATGTTTACTATTTGATTATGACAATTTGGGTCGATTCGAGAGGATTTAGCGGTAGGAACCACGGACACAGATAAAAGTAGTTGTATTTAAGTTGGATATGAACTTTTGGGAGTTCGCTTTTTCTATAACTAAAATGAATTTGTCATTTTCCGTTCAAATTTATAACTCGACGGATTTTCTTCCAAAAACCACCACCCTTTTTACATTCTATCGGACTTGTGTATGTCTTCAATACTTTGGATACCCGGTGGCCGGCGTTGAAATGATGAGAAAGTATAATTTTTAAAGATGTTTTCTTGCTTTAAAGCACTTCGTTCTGTTTTCCTATGTGTCTCAAATTTGCTACAACGGCTTGTCGTTTCCCATCATGTCCACTCGCACTGTTTCCGGTCAGACCTGCAGACCTCCTCCTGCTTGTTGTCGCTGGCATCGATTTTCCTCGAAGCTCGGTCGGAGTCAAAGCTTGGCAGCCAAAGGACGTCGACGGTGGCTATGGCGTCTTCATTAAATTACTGCCGCAGACATAAAGTGGGGTTCATGCATTTCCCGACGAAAGATATCTCATGCTAAATATGGCCCCAACCTTAGGAATGAGGTCCTTATAGCAAAGAGATATCTTCATTACAGCCGGCGTTGTTAGAGCTGAGGCGAATGCCCGCCGTGGGAACGCTGCCGTCTTTGGATGCTAATGCAAGGTTAAAACAGATTACTATTGCCCCAAAATCCAAACTCACAATGTTCTGAATCGGCTCGGGGAGCAGCCATTAATTGTGCGTGTTCAGTGTATCGGCACTAAATTTGGTAAACTATACACAGGACACGTGACGTTCCAGAACACCACGAACTATACATGGGGAAGACCTTTGGCAATTAATGGAACGACCGACGCGTCGAGATGGGGTTCCGGAACACCAGCTGATGCTCGAGCAGGAGTTTAATTATGTTCTTCTATTTTGTGGTTTCGTAGTGGTAATTGGTTGGCCACAACTTAATGAACACCAAGGGGAGGCGAGATTGTGTGCTACTGCAAGTTGTTGGTGGAGAACAAGGTCGGAGGTTATTATTGGCAGGGACATCAATGAGCAAATTAATAGTGTATCGATTGCGTTTGGAAATCTTAGAAATATCAATTAATTCTGTTTAATCTGTGCCAAGAATGTTTTCAGAATTTAAAATAAATTTCTATAAATTCAAATTTAAAAAAAATTACAGCAAATACATTCCTAAGATCTACAAGTTCAACTCCTACGAAACGGCACCAAAACGTTAATTTTCCAGGTATTCAAGGAATCTCATAAAAAGGGATAGAAATAGTAATGTTGCTCGCTCTGTGCAAAACGAAAAAAAGGGATAAATAAATTAAACCCAAAAAGTTTCTGCAACGTGTGGCATCGTCGCCGGTGCTACCCAGATTCCCCGACCCCGGCAAAGAAATTAATTGTTGTTCCGTGTCAGTGCAAATGAAGGAGATTCGAAATTTCAATTTAAAAGCATCGCAGCTTTGGTTGGGTTGTCGTTTGATGTTTTTCATGTTTGAAACCGGCGGCGGCTTCCCATCAGGAGGTTCGCAGCACCAGCAACGGAGCAGAAATCATAATTGTTTCATTTCCGCGTTTATCCTGAAATTCTGCGCTCCATGGTTTTTGAATTCAAGTACAGAACGAGTTAAGGCGTCAGGGGTTTTGGGGCTTTCAAGATATAAATGAATATTTTCTTTAATTTTTTATTTTGCTCTATGTTGTTGACAGCAGGATTTATCATACCATTTGACGGAGGCGCATGGCTGTTGAGTTATTGGATCCTAATCTAAAGTGTTAATCGAGACAATTTCCCAAAATAAATGTTTCCAATTTTTGAATGTTGCGCTAGAGCTTGGGATCTTGCAAAATCTAGTACCGAAGATATGATTTAACTTCGTTACCTCTGGAAAGGCTTCTCAATTTGACAACATAGACCGACCTTCACGTATGCATCGTCGTTGTCGTGCTATCTTGCTCCCGTGCATTTTGGGCCAAATTGAGTTAAGAATGCCATTTTGTAAAGTGCTTAAAACTTCAACTTTTAACATTCACAGATCCCCAAAAATCGATTTCAATCCGTGGATTGTTGTCACTTTTCGCGCGCGCGGTTCTGGACAACGGGCATACCCGCCTGACGGGTTCGGGGAAGTGGCGATCAATGAAGTATCATGTCCAAAATTGAACGTTCAAAAAATTCCGAGTTTTTTTTACGAGAGTTTTATTCCAGCTTCACCTAAATTTTGAATATTTTCCAAGTCTGTGGAGTTAAAGGATTCGAATTCCGGATTCTGAGATTTAGTTACTCCAACTGTCTTTCAAATAGAACTGACTCCGCGGATTCCAACAAAAACTCCGACTTTGACAAATGATGTAGAGAAGGAGAACATCTTGAGCAGAGTACATATTTCTAATGAACAAATCTAAATAGCTGCGTGCAGCTTAATACATTTTCATTTCGTCGCAATCGAGCTAACTTGTCGTACGTCAATTTTGGGCCAAATTGAATTAACACTCAAACGCTCGGGTAGTCATTTGACCCCTATTTTTTTTTCATAAAAATCTCATAACTTTTGACAGAATTGACCAATTTGGATGCTTCCGGGTGCAAAAGATCCAGATTTGTCTATATTTTCAACTGTCAGACGGAGGACAAATGTGGTCCATTTTTACTAAAGATATCCCGGATTCTGATGGGGTACCTCGGCCCTCCTAAATGGATATTTGGCCAATATAATAAAAACTTTTCAACAGAATAAAATCGGAAATGATGCAAAACTTCAAGGAATTATCCTAAAACATCATCCTGCATAGATACATGACATGCTGAAGACCTTCCGACACCGGAACAGGTTCTATCCGGAAACGGTTCACTGAGCTGATGTCAATTGTTGCCCAACTGGAACCGGCTCCGCTGCCCCGTAGGACTTAACCATGTCAATTATTTTTGCAGGATGATGTATTAGGATGATGCCTTGTAGTTTTGCATCATTTCCGAATTTTTTCTGTTGAAAAGTTTTTATTATATTGGCCAAATACCCATATAGGAGGGCCGAGGTACCCCAACAGAATCCGGAATATCTCCGGTAAAAATGGACCACATTTGTCCCCCATCTGGCAGTTCAAAATATAGACAAATCTGGATCTTTTGCACCCGGAAGCATCCAAATTGGTCAATTCTATCAAAAGTTATGAGATTTTTAGGAAAAAAAATAGGGGTCAAATGACTACCCGAGCGTTTGAGTGTTAAGAAAGCCATTTTGTGCAGCTTACAACACCTCATCTTTTGACCTACATACCCAAAATTCGATTCCAGTTCTGAGATATTCAATAAAAACCGAAAAATGTCGTCTCGTGCTAACTTGACACACTCTGAAAATTGCTGTAAGTGCGACAACAGGCCAAAGAGGTTTCAGATCAGAATGCGTTTGACACACGTACATGCCCGACTACCGTGAATTTGTTATTATAACTCGGGACCTCAGCAACCAAATTCAAACAAATTTCAGGACAATGCACAGAATGGTCAACCAAACAAAACTTGTTTGTTATTGTTTACATAGCGTGCTCTATTTTTCGTTTATTCAAGGTCAAACACTAACACGCGTTTTTCGCGGAACTTCAAAAAGCGACAAACGACAAGATAGCACGACAGCGTCGATTTGATACATTGATCATTTCGCTTTTTTTTTGCATTTAGTTGAAAATCAAAATACAGTCCAGACTCGGTTATCCAAAGGCCCTGTCAAAAGTTCACTTCGGGTAATAACCCTTAAACTACTTTAAAGTGATTTTGTAATTTCAAACCCAAAATGGCGGTGATGAATTATTTTAAAAAAGTGCATTTTGTAATTCAATAATCAACTATTTAGATTTAACTAAAAAGTTAAACAAAATCTCGAACAAACTAATTCCTGCGCTTCGAGTCGTCGCTTAAAGATATCGTTGCTGTGCAATCCTTCCCACGTGGATACCGTTTTAGAAATTTGTGCTTTGCTGAAAAGTGCCCGTACAAAAAAAAATCTTTTTTATTGAACGCGGATGATCTCAAAACCCCGCTTTCTTGAAGTATCCGCGTGGTTTATGAATGGCCTTCTACGGTTATCTGTTTTCTATTTTTTTTTTTTCATATTTAAAAACGTTACTTAATCCACCTTAAGGTGGTTGGTGCCTTCCTCACATTCATGTTGTATTTTAGGTTGTATTTACAAATTAATTTAAAAGGTTTTTTTTTATTTTTTTTTAAACTTTTTTCATTTAATTTTTTATAATTATTGATTTTACCAGAACAGCAATTTTCAATTCTTTTTTTACCAACTCTCCAAAATAAAGGAGAAAAGGGGGGGCTGTAATTGAATTTAAAAGTGCTGATATGCCAACATTAGGTGCACGATGGAATTGCATGCTGTCCCCCTAGTCTTAGTAAACAATGTCTCATGAGTTGTATATTTCAGTAAAAAGTTCGTGTAAATCTTTGTCGAGACAAAATGATGTATTCAGCATCATAATTAATACAGACTTTTTCCAGAAGAGACGCAGACACTGCTTAAGAAATGTGGCAACCGGGCGATACGCATGCTGCATTACTCTCGCGCGTAAGCAAAAAGATCCGGCCTTTGAGGTTATGCAAAAATCACCCTTTTTTGTAGCTAGAAAAAAACTTTTTCTTGGCATAACTTTAAAAGTACTTCACTAAACAGAATAAAATTTAATAGGGTCTTAGAGGACCCCAAAACGAACAGAATAAGGCGGATCCGGTCAAAATCGGTTCAGCCAGTTCTGAGATAATCGTGTGAAAAAAAATCATGTCTACACACATCCCCACAGACATTTGTTCAGAATTTGATTCTGAGTCGATAGGTATACGTGAAGGTGGGTCTACGAGGTCGAATAAAGAAGTTCATTTTTAAAGTGATTTTATAGCCTTTCCTCATTGAGGTGAGGAAGGCAAAACACACGTAGGAGAGTTGAAAATTAAGGTCATACTTTTGTAAAAATATCCCTAAAAAACAATTTAGTTTATATCTAAGTTAATATCATTCGGGAAAATTGAACTTTCGGGGAAATAACCATTCGGGTATGTGTAAATTCGGTAAAACGGCAGTTCGGTAAAATGGCCATTCAGGTAAATGACATTCGGGAATATGGAATTTTCGGGAAAATGATTTTCGAGGATGTGGAAATTTCGGGAAAATGATTTTCGGGGAAACGGCACTTTCGGAGAAATGATTTTCGGCAATGTGGAATTTTCGGGGAAATTATTTTCGGGGATATGGGATTCGGGAATGTGGGATTCGGGAATAAGGGATAAAACCAAACGAAACTATTGGCACTACGCCCCCGGGGCATGGCCTTCCTCTAACGTGGGATTTCTGCTCCAGCGCCTCTGACGAGACAGGAGAAACCGGGACCGACGTTTTACTTCACCATCCGATAGAAGCTCAGTGGATAAGGCGGGAATCGAACCCGCGTCTCATAGCATCATCGGGATCGGCAGCCGAAGCCGCTACCCCTGCGCCACGAGACCCACAGGGATAAAACCAATTAAAGATAAATTGTAGACCTTAAAAAATCAGAAATTTCGAGGATTACTCTCTTGATCATTTTATTTCAAATATTTTTCTATAAAAATAACTTAGTTTTGCAATAACATCTTTTCGTGTTGGATTACATTCGAGCTGGGGAAACAAAAATTGAAGAGTTTTAAGTTTTTGGAGAATCAATATTATTGGAAAGTATCGAAAGGTACCCTTTTCCCAAAACATATTTGTGATAGTGCTATCTTTAAAAGCAAAATTACAAAAAAAAACCCTAACATTTGGAAATGGTCAAAATCTATGTATTAGGATATATTCAAGTGATTTGTAACCCTTGGATGATAAATATTTTAATTATTTAAATGTTCACATCGGGACCATCCATAAACCACGTGAACACTTCTGGGGGGGGGGGGGGGTATGGCGATTGTCCACGATCCATACAAAAAAGTTTTTTCTTGTATGGACAATTGTCCACGAGGGGGGGGGGGAGGGGGTAACAGAAAACGTAGGTTTTAAAGAAAACCTAGATGTATGGGTATCAAAAGATCGGAAATTGTATGCCCTTTCCGATTCTACATGGGTTGACTTGAGAATCGTGGACCGGTTCGGATGCCGGCGGATTTTCCTACGACGTAATTCCGGGTTGGTACGAAATTCCAACGAAAAATCTATTGTATCGATACAAATACCCCCAAAACGGTTTTATACCCACTCCAAAATGTTTATTTAGCAATTCTATGGTAATATATTGACATTTAGTTGAATTAAAAGTTTGCAAAATTAAGTTTAGATAAGTTTTATATAGAATTTCCAGAGTTATATAAACTTTTATACTAAGTAGTTAGTAAACTTTATATTCAATCCAAATTATTTTTTTAATCAGTCAAGGATGCCTATTTGGAGTTGGGAGACTGGATTTATGGTGATTTGTCAACAAATAACATTATTTATGTTAATTTTTCGAAAGGTGTACAAACTTTTTTTGCACCTTTTTTATTTTCGTAATAGTATTTGTTATATAACTTTTTATAGAAATCATCTTTTCATGAGTTGTTTGTAGCAAAATGTTTGGCATGAGTTTCTGAACAAAACGTAGTACTAGGTTCCAGTCAAACTTTAAATTTTTTACATGTTTCATCACAAAATGTGCAAAGTGCCCAAGGGGTGTAAATACTTTTTTTACATACTGTAGTTTGTACAATGTATCTACTTGAAATAGATGACGTGCCCAATTGCTTCAATTGAATGGATGCTTTCAATACCAATCACTTAGCAAAGATTATCGCACTCAGGATGTTTCCTCAGAAAATATAAATGTACATTGACTCGTTTCCTCAGAAATTTTTCGCTGAAATTCTGCAGAATGATTAATTACGACAGCCGGCCGTCAGAGGGTTTGGACAAATCGATCAGCCGAGTGCCAGCCTAGATAAGTCGCGAGATTATCTGGAGAAACTTGATTCTATCCCAGACAACTAGACAAAAAATATAGTAGAAATCGATGTCTGTGAATTTGAGTGTAGTTGTTTGCACTTGTCAGTTTCAATTAAAGTCAGATGTAGTAATCGATGTTTCCAGTCAGATTTGTCTGATACCTTTGAAACTGATGAGGGTTGAAAAGAATGTGACGTGCAGAGCTGGTGTAGACGTTTTCAAGAGTATCGCGTGCGGCGTAAACCTCGGGTTCAAGAAAGGTCACTCCACCTTACGTTTGATTCACGTAATTTTTCGAGTAATCCCACCGGGCACTACACTTGTCTTGTACAGTATTCCACTGTGAATGAACCTCCATCATCCCATTGACTTGAGTGGAGTTTTGTGTACCCTGCTGGACACGGAGCAAACATCGGAAGAGCTGCAACTCTTGAGCGGATAATTGATTGCAAACAGCTATTGACGTGCTGAGTGGGAATCTGCCATGTGGGAGATCCAATTCAAAGAATTGTTAAAATGCTAAACCAGAACCCTCTCTCTCCCGCCTTTCTTCCAGAACCATGGAACTGCTGGTATCGCAAAAGTCCGAACCGGACTCGCAGCGCACTTTGGCGGCAGCCGGAATCGAGAATCCGGCCGTCACGCTAGATCTGGACGACACCAGCAGCGTCATCAGTGACATCTCGAAGGTGCCCCGAGTTCCCGGCGACGGGGCCCAAGCGGAAGATGTGATAGACCCTGCGACGGTGCGACCACTTTCGATGGTCAACCCTGGTGGGGAGCTTTTGGAGCGGCTACCATCGTTGGATGAGAAGACGAAGAAGAAGTTAAGCAACGGAGATCTCAAGCTGCCGACGACGGCGGTCACGGCGAGTGGAATGTTTCAGGAAGGCGAAAGTAATGGACGTGATGTTAAAGGTGAGTTACTAAGTAGCAGGTGTAAAAACAGCTGTTTACATTTTCTTTAAAAGCATAAGTAACGGCACATTTTTGTTAGTTAACGGGTTGTTAACAACCCGTCTTAGCCTTGGCAAAAACTTGTCATATAATCTAGGGAAAATTATTATTCCAAAAAAATATTCTCTAAAAATATTGGTACAATGCGTTACGGTGAAATTTAATTTTGAAGTCATCTAGTGATTTGAATTTTCAAGCAATTCCTGGAATATTTAGACCATAAAACAAACTTAAAAACCCTGATTTAAAACCAAGGCTAATTTTCAACAACTTTTCAGATAACATCTGTCACTTATTTATAAAGAAATGAATTCAAACGCAACAGTGGAACGAATGATTCACCTTTTAATCTTTACTATTTTTTCCTGTTATTTCATTTTTGTAACTTTGTTTAACCTGGCTGAAGCTTTTCGGGTGCCTAAAGAAACCGTCTTGAATCATCAGTTTGAGCATATTATTTTTCATAAAAATTTTTTAGCTGTCCATAAAAATGGCATGTGAAGATTAAAAAACTAGCACATTTTGAAGGATGTTTTTTGGGGATGTTTCAATCAGCTTTTGTTTCTAAAAATTGATTGAAAAAAAGTACCGTAAAACTAGTTCTAGTTCACTATAATTAAGAAAATGTTGATGAATAACATTATTTCAATCATCTCAAATTGTCATGATTTTCTCAATGAAAATGATTTTGAATTTTCGGATACTTTGGACAATTTTCCACCAGGAAAAGGTGAAATAAGTTTGTTAATAATATATATCACGAGTTATTGAAACACAATTTAAAAAATATCAAAATTTATAGGCATTTTCAGCAGAACAAATTCTATTTAAAATGTGAACTTTGGATTTTTGATCCGAATTGAGGTTGTGTAATTGAGGTCAAGGGGGGGCAAAAAAATAAAAAAATATAAAAATTTAAATAACAAGCCATAGTCTTCACATTTAAATAAAAAAGTGTTTTAAAATGCATTTTACACTAGTTCAGTTGTTTTGCAATCATTAGTTTTCAAAAAATCTAAGATCTGACTAAAACAAAAATTGTATCGAAAAAAAAAAATTTGCATCGGAAATTTTCAAAAAATCTTAAGATTTTTTAATAAACCCAAACATGCTAAAAATGATTTTAAACGCAGAAGAATGTATTTGACACATTCTCCGGCAATGTACACCTTAGGATGAAATTTTGAAAAGCGTGTATGAGCTATTTGAATATTTTTCTTCGATTCTAGACTACTTGAAGCTTCAAAAATCATGATTTTCATTAATTAATCATTTGAATATCATTTTGTACAAGTTGGTTAAGTTAAGCATCAATTCGTGATAAAATCATCGTTTTAAAACATTTTTCTAAAAATTCCTGGTTTTCAGCGAAATAAAATCCAAAAATTATTCTTTTGATTGCATTTTGTAGGTTTTTAGTTGTACTAAACGGAAATGTCATGGATTTGCAGTTTATCTTAAGAGCGAGTCCACGAGCAAAGCATACCCATCTCGCATCGACCTCACCAATCTGCCTGAAATTTTCAGGGGTTGTTTGTACATATAAAACTAGCATCTGGCCAAAATATGAGCTCTCTAGGTCAACGGGAAGTGGGGCAAATCGGGACACAAAGTTTGAAGGTTCAAAAACGTCAAAAATCGTAAAAAGGCTGTAACTTGGGCAAAATTCAATTTAATTTAAAAATTCAAAATGCATCTGAAAGGGCTTAAAAAATGCAACAAAATGCAGGATAGAGCACCCCGATTGGTTAAATCTAAAGGGAGTTATTGACATTTTAGTGAAAAAATAGCACAATTTTCAAACTCAAATAAAAAAGTGTTCCATCCAGATATCAACTCGGTTCGACCTGCAGCTTGTAGGGGACATCTGGGACTACCATTTGAGACTGAGAACGCTTTGGGTAAGGCAGTTTAACATATTAAATAGACACTTTTACTTTTAGTGAATTTTTTGGTTGTAAATTTTTGCTCGGGGGACCCCTTAGATCCCATTTTCTGATGATAATTTTATCATATTCGTGTTCCTGAGACAATTTCACAATAGAAACATGCATAAAAATGTTTGTTTTCATCCATTTTAACCCTTTAAAAAATGAAAGTTAAAAAAAATCTTCGATTCACATTTATTGAAATTCAAGTTCGTTTCCAAGGATACTAGATGACACCAGAAAAAAAGCAGCATCTCATTTTTTTTAACTTTCATTTTTTAAAGGGTTAAAATGGATGAAAATAAACATTTTTATGCATGTTTCTATTGTGAAATTGTCTCAGGAACACGAATATGATAAAATTATCATCAGAAAATAGGATCTAAGGGGTCCCCCGAGCAAAAATTTACATCCAAAAAATTCACTAAAAGTAAAAGTATCTATTTAATATGTTAAACTGCCTTACCCAAAGCGTTCTCAGTTTCAGATGGTAGTCCCAGATGTCCCCTACAAGCTGCAGGTCGAACCGAGTTGATATCTGGATGGAACACTTTTTTATTTGAGTTTGAAAATTGTGCTATTTTTTCACTAAAATGTCAATAACTCCCTTTAGATTTAACCAATTGGGGTGCTCTATCCTGCATTTTGTTGCATTTTTTAAGCCCTTTCAGATGCATTTTGAATTTTTAAATTAAATTGAATTTTGCCCAAGTTACAGCCATTTTACGATTTTTGACGTTTTTGAACCTTCAAACTTTGTGTCCCGATTTGCCCCACTTCCCGTTGACCTAGAGAGCTCATATTTTGGCCAGATGCTAGTTTTATATGTACAAACAACCCCTGAAAATTTCAGGCAGATTGGTGAGGTCCAAACGACGTCCCATACAAAGGGGTATGCCCTGTTCGTGGACTCGCTCTTAAGTTAAGTATTTTTTCAAACTAGTGTAAGTTTACCATTTTATTGCGTTGCAACGTCACGAAAAAGGGACATATGTTTATGTCAACAGAAAACTAAACATTCAATCATTTTGATATTTCGGATGCTCTTTCTACTTGGAAAGAGCTTTCAAATGCAACCTAGAGCGACTAAATTGCTTGTCTAGATCCAAAGTTACAACAGGTTTAAGTTTGCGTTGCAACGTCACGAAATTTTAAATCATATTGGTCACATGGCAAAAAAGGTGTATGCGTAGTTGGTTGTTGAAGATAAAAGGATACTAAATATTATATATTTTTTATATAATGTTTCCGAGCATATTTACAGAAGAATTGTACACGGGTCATTCACAAATTCCGTCACATAAGTTTGTATACAACTCAAAAAAAAAGTATTTTATGAAACTTGTTGAATAAATCAAACTAGACCGAAATTCTTAAACTTTCAAAAAAGTAATCACGTGGTTACTGGATGGCCCCTTTATGATAAACTGATTTACGTGAGGGTTTATTCTAATACAACGCAACGATTTTTTTTATCCCACAGCCTTTTGTAAGTTACAGTGAAATTCATTAAACAATAAAAATCACGTGATTCGAATGTTGTTGTTTTTACAAAATTTTATCACTCTGTTGTTTGACGAACCCTTACTTAAATAAGTTGTATGCAACGTTTAGTTGTTCGCAATTAGTATGTTGCGCAGGTAAACAGTTTTATTATTTCCTCAAATTTATTTTAAAAAGCACTAGAGTCAACCAAATAAGTTACGTTGTTTGCAGATCACCCCTTAGGGGCCATCAACAAATATGGGCACTTTATCTATAAATTTCAGCTCTCCTGAAAACTTGAAGCTCCTTACCTCTCTTCTAAAACTTCCACGTGTTTTGTGAATTGCCCAAACCATTAACATATTAAGGGAGCGTTCTTACATTACGTAACAAAACATTTATATTTTTAGACCCCCTCCAGCCCCTGGTAATATATTTCCGATACACTTTTTTTTGTATAAATCCTCGAACCCTCCCCCTCCCTCTTGATATTACGCCGTTACGTAATGCATGGACGTCCCGTTACATGGATAGAAGACGGGAGAGTGGGGGGGGGTCCTTCGTGATAATGGAATAATACAAAAAAAAATACTTTGAAAACGCTTTGGAAAACTTCGTAAATCTTACTGCTACTGTGAAAGCGGTATAGGGGGAGGGGGGGTCTAACATGGGCGGGCCAATCAATTTACATGTCCTTGTATTGTCTATTAATGTCTTATAATAAAATTTTAATCTTCAATTATAAAACTAACAAAAAACTATGATTTATTTTGAAACTAGAATTTCGTGACGTTGCAACGCAACGAAAAACCCTGTTTTTAAAAACAGAGCGTTGCAACGTCACGAAATGTAAGTGGTCTTTAAAAATCGAGGTTTAGTTTTTTCGAAAAACTAATGATTGCATTCGATTTGTTGGCCAATTTTACACTAAAAATGGAAGAAGAACTCCAAATTTGTCGTTTAACAGAGCAGAGTTAATGGCGAAACATGAATTGGGTCAGGATTGAGAAAAAGTCACGCGTTGCAACGTCACGCTACCTATTCCCCTCTCAAAAATAGAATATTCACTTAAAATAATGTTTGAACATTGTTTCTTATAGGAAATTTAATGTACTTTCCGAATCTGTAATAACATATGTACCTTTTTGATGTAATTTTTGAGTTACAGCCGAAATACTGAAAAAAGAAAAGTCAAAGCGTTGCAACGTCACGGCGGAATGTGTCATTTTAATTTGATTTCAGCTAGTTGCACTTGAATTTTCATTGAAATTTTGAAGTTTATTGTACAAATATTTTTTTTGCCCCCTGATTTTTCGGGCCAATTTTGAAGGGGGGGTGACAAAAACTTTTAAAAATATTTGTACCAGCCTTATATATGATATGATATTTTGCTGAAAAGTTTATAAACTTAGTTTAAATGTAAACATTGATTTTTTTCTTGAAAACTATATCAGCAACCATAGTGATGGTACATTTGACTTTAAAAATAAAGTTTGAGCACCTAAAATCTGATTTTAACAAGAAAAACTATGACTATCAAAGTCACCTCGAAATTTAAATTAAGAATTTTTAACGTAACTTTTTTTAAACACTATTGAAAAAAACCTTTTTTCAAAGTGCATGGGCCTTGTGCGGCTACCCCAATACATATTTAAAAAATAATGATAGTTAGAAAAACCTTACCAGTTGGAAATAATCTAAAAATAAATTGAAATCCTATCAATGTCACCCCGGTTTACGGTATTTATGTTTGAAGTACGTAAAGAGACACATTTTCTGAAAATTCCATAAAGCACAAAAATCATCGACATTTTTTTTAATTTTTAAATCTCATTTTCAAGTTTTTTTTCAGTTTTTAGGTAACTTTTTGAAGAAAATCGCGGATTTTTTATTTTATTATTTCAAAATTGTGACTATGTGAATATTTGTTTTCAGTCCATTTAAAAAAGTTCTTCTTGGTTATAAAATCTCGAAATATTTTTAATTGAAAAGAGCAGAACATTTAAAAAAATTACATACAATATCAAACGGTGATCGAACGAGAACAAATTGGGACACAAACAAAATCTATTTTTCCTTTTGTTTTTATCTTTACATTCCATTTCTCAGTTACCAAAGGCAGTATCAACAAAATTCAGATAAGCCGAATTAAGATAATTTTCGCAATCCATCGATAATATTTTTTTTCAAAGATTGACAAAAATAAGTAATTATTTTTTAAATTGAAAAACTTCAACTTTTTCAAACAAGTTACCTAAAAACTTATGAGCAGTTCTCTAAGATTTCGGTCATTCGATTTTTTTTTGTATTTTTTAATCCGACTGAAACTTTTTTGGTGCCTTCGGTATGCCCAAAGAAGCCATTTTGCATCATTTGTTTGTCCATATAATTTTCCATACAAATTTGGCAGCTGTCCATACAAAAATGATGTATGAAAATTCAAAAATCTGTATCATTTGAAGGAATTTTTGGATCGATTTGGTGTCTTCGGCAAAGTTGTAGGTATGGATACGGACTACACTGGAAAAAAATGATACACGGTAAAAAAAATTGGTGATTTTTTATTTAACTTTTTATCACTAAAACTTGATTTGCAAAAAAACACTTTTTTTATTTTTTTTTATTTTTTGATATGTTTTAGAGGACATAAAATGCCAACTTTTCTGAAAATTCCAGGTTGTGCAAAAAATCATTGACCGAGTTATGATTTTTCAAAAAATCGAAATTTTGGTCGCAAAAGTTTTTCAACTTCATTTTTCGATGTAAAATCAAATTTGCAATCAAAAAGTTCTTTACTGAAATTTTGATAAAGTGCACTGTTTTCAAGTTAAATCCGTATTTAGATGACTTTTTTGAAAACAGTCGAAGTTTTTCATTTTTTTTAATTAGTGCACATGTTTGCAAACTTTTGAAAAAAATATTTTTGAAAAGCTGAGAAAATTCTCTATATTTTGCTTCTTCGGACTTTGTTGATATGACCTTTAGTTGCTGAGATATTTCAATGCATAGTTTTAAAATCTGAAATTTTTTTTTTTTAAAGTCTCACCCAAACAGCCCACCATTTTTCAATGTCGATATCTCAGCAACTAATGGTCCGATTTTCACTTTTAAGATATGAAACATTTGTGAAATTTTCCGATCTTTTCGAAAACAATATTTTCAAAATTTTCAAATCAAGACTAACATTTTAAAAGGGCGTAATACTGAATGTTTGGCCCGTATATACGATATCCTGTCAGTCAAACTTTATATCAAGGCAAGGAGGCGTACAAACCAGAAATTTCAATTAGGACAAAGTTCACTATCAAAAGATTAGAAGATAAATGAAAAAAGTTTATTGATTTAATTTTTTTGAACATAGATCGATATTTAATGTGCACCAAGTTTGAAGGATGTACGTAAAACTAAAATCATTTAAACTTCGTGCAATGTGCACTTTATGCAAAATGTGTGCTGATACAGAAATGCAACTTGACATGTTAAAAAGATTTGTACTTCTTTAGATGTATTTTCTACTCAGATGCAGTTTTCACAACAACATTCAAATAATTAAATTTTTGTAGGTTCTCGAAACTTCAGGAAATGATTTCAAATGTTTTTATGTCAGTGCAATGGTCAAGATCATGCTAAAATGTTAAAAATAAAAAAAATATATACTTAAAGACTTTGACCAATTGGGTGCGTATCTGGACTTTGGAGAAGCGAGCTAATTGGATTGTTGAAAAAGTTAATGTCAATCGGATAAAAAGATTATCTTCTAAAACGCCACTTTCTAGCTTAACAACCAAACGAAAGTGATGAGAAAATCAAAAAAAAAACTTTGTCCAAACCAGCCAACCACGCTAACGAGGTCAAAGTGAAAGTAATCAAAGCCGATTTTATTGTCCTGGTAAACAATACACCAGACACGTGTACAACACGGTAAAACCGGGGCTGTCCAATTGGGACGATGGGACAGAAGAACAACGTGACCGCTTTTGCGATGAGGGATGTGTTGAGCGGTTTCATACAACGAGTTTAGGGAAAATTGGGGAGAGTTTTGAGCTTAATGCGCTTCATTGGACAAATTCAGCTAGTATTGGTGAAGTGTGCACGCATAGATAAGAATGACATCGTGGTGCAAGTTAACTCTTGTTGAAATCTGCTTGATCCAGAAAAGTTTATGTTGTTTTTAAATTACCTGTTTGTTACTGAACACCTTTCTCTCTTAACACTAATGTGCGGTGAATAGTTGGAGCATAAAAAACAGCATCATAGCTAAGAACACATTCCTGTCATATAAATAACACCGGGTCTCATCGGCGGTTCAATATGTTTTGTAGCTGCAGTTGGGTGACTGGTCGCGCTTTAATAACGAGTTTTTTTTGTGTTCACCCCCACCAACACACACACATTCGCTCAATTAAATAATCGATAAATTTGCTTTAGCTTCGCGCGCGCTCGATGATTCTGATGTTGCCTTTTTCCTCCCTCCCTCTTTGAGTGAAATAACAACGGACGGAAGCTAAATTTAGCGAACGGATCAGAGAAGGAAGTTATCACCAGCAGCAGAGAACGGAACGGAACGGCGAGGAAAAAAGGGCGGGAAAAAAACTCCGGGAAAACATCACACCGAAGGCAGCCGGAACCATGTCCACACACCCACCCAAGCACACACACATTGATGGGCCTGAACTTGTAGGGGTAAGGGTACCGTGGAGTTGGCGGAGAATAATGAGAGACGTGTTATCACTTTTATCGAAGTTTGCACGCGGGGTGACGACGCGACGGTGGTATCCATCGTAAAAATGGCGAGACCTCGGCCATTCTGTTTGACACGATCAATTCTGTGGTACTGTGGGTAGGGCATTGTGCCCCAACTTGGTCCATTTTCCAATGACAACTTTTTCTCCCTCTCCTACACCTGGACTGACCTAATGACCTCTAAATTGAACCGGGTCCAACATTTACTTTCCCATCTAACGTAAGGCTTGATCAGACAAATCTTGTCTTGAAAAAAGCCAACCGAGGTCACCTGGGATTGAACCTAGACCAACTGAGGTGAGACGACTTCACACTTTCTCCGATCTCCGCTATAGAATCAAACTCATGGAAATTAGGGTGGTCCAAATCCGGGCTTTTTTGGGGCTACCCCCTGAAATCAAAGATTGACCTATCACTAGGCTAAATTCCAAATTTGAGCTCATTCTGACCACGGGAACCCCTCCCTCCAATCGCTTAAAGTTTGTATGGGAAATATCGTCAAAATGTAAGCAGAAAAGCAATTATTTAAATTTTTTACCCATAGAGAATTTGCAGCAAAGCAAAAAAACACATGTCGCCAACTATGAACAAATAGCGTAAACCTATGATTTTTTGAAAAAAAAAATGTGTTTTCCTTCATAATCCACATTTTTATAAAACTTATGCTGGATTCGGATGAGAAAAATTATTTCCAACAATTTGGTGTACAACTTTCCAATATTTGTTTGATTTTTCTATGAGAAAACTGTAAATTTAGAAAAAGGTATTAATTTGGACTATTTGGCAAGAAAATCTGTCAAAAATCAATAAAAATTGTTGAATATATATTAACACATCTGTTATTAACTGTAAAACTGATTATTTCATTGATATATACGGGGAAATTCATTTTTTCGTGTTCCACAACATGTTTTTTAAAGAAAAAGGTCACAAATTTTTGCGCGCCCAAAAAATTATGTTCATTATTTTAAAGCAAAAAAAAAATCTCGTCTTTTGCAACCAGTTTCATTAAGATTGATGCAGGGAATCATGAGAAATAAACGATTTTGTTCTTCAATAGAGGATTTGCAGCAAAGCTAAAAGACACATGTCGCCACCTATGAACAAATAGCATAAACCTATGATTTTCCGAAAAAATGTGTTTTTACCTTCAAAATCAACATTTTTATTGAACTTTTGCCGGATTCAGATGAGAAAAATTATTTCCAACAATTTGGTGTATAACTTTCCAATTGAGGTTTTGCAGCGCGACTGCGTTTCAAATGTAGGTGGCGCCAAAATGAGGTTACTTGCCTAAAGTCGTATGCCTTTCTGTCGATTAAAGAACAAAATCGCTTATTTCTCATGATTCCCTGCATCAATCTTCATGAAACTGGTTGCAAAAGACGAGAAAAATTTTTTGCTTTAAAATAATGAACATCAACTTTTGGGCGCGCAAAAATTTGTTACCTTTTTCTTTAAAAAACATGTTTTGGAACACGAAAAAATGAGTTTCCCCGTATATATCAATGAAATAAACAGTTATATAGTTGATAACAGATATGTTAACGTATATTCAACAATTTGTATTGATTTTTGACAGACTTTCTTGCCAAATAGTCCAAATTACTATCTTTTTCTAGATCTACAGTTTTCTCATAGAAAAATCAAACAAATATTGGAAAGTTATACACCAAATTGTTGGCAATAATTTTTCTCATCTGAATCCGGCATAAGTTTTCTAAAAATGTTGATTAGGAAGGAAAAAACACATTTTTTCTAAAAATCATAGGTTTACGCTATTTGTTCATAGGTGGCGACACGCGTCTTTTAGCTTTGCTGCAAATTCTCTATATTTGTTTGATTTTTCTATGAGAAAATTGTAAATTAAGTAAAACATAGTAATTTAAACTATTTGGCAACAAAGTCTGTCAAAAATCAATGAAAATTGTTAAATATACGTTAACACATCTGTTATCAACTTTACCACTGTTTATTTCATTGATATATACGGGGAAACTCATTTTTTCGTGTTCCGAAACATGTTTTTTAAAGAAAAAGTTCACAATTTTTTGCGCGCCCAACATTTGATGTTCATTATTTTAAAGCAAAAAAAAAATTCTCGTCTTTTGCAACCAATTTCATTAAGATTGATGCCGGGAATAATGAGAAATAAGCGATTTTGTTCTTCAATCCAGCAAAAAGGAATACGATTTTTGGCAAGTAACCTCATTTTGGCGCCACCTACATTTGAAACACAGGCGCGCTGCAAAACCTCAATGGAAGGCGCCATCTTCTTGGACTTTTGTCGTCGTCTTCGTTTTCGTTTGCTATCCGCTGCGCTGCGTTCCTGGCATGTTTATTATAATTTTTAACTAAAATATCAGGTTTGATTTGAGTTATAAAATTAAATTTAACATGTGATTAACAACAGATATCATATTATCAGAGCGTGTGAGAGAGAATAAAAATTTCGATGAATTAGTTTATCCAAAATTAAGTTTGCTGGCCGCGCAAAAATGGTCAATTTTGGGCGCTAATAGAGAATTTGCAGCAAAGCTAAAAGACACATGTCGCCACCTATAAACAAATAGCGTAAACCTATGATTTTTTGAAAAAATGTGTTTTTTCCTCCATAATCAACATTTTTACAAAACTTATGCCGGATTCGGATGAGAAAAATTATTTCCAACAATTTGGTGTACAACTTTCCAAAATTTGTTTGATTTTTCTATGAGGAAACTGTAAATTTATAAAAAGATAGTAATTTGGACTATTTGGCAAGAAAGTCTTTCAAAAATCAATAAAAATTGTTGAATATACGTTAACACATCTGTTATCAACTATATAACTGTTTATTTCATTGATATATACGGGGAAACTAATTTTTTCGTGTTCCAAAACATGTTTTTTAAAGAAAAAGGTCACAAATTTTTGCGCGCCCAAAAATTGATGTTAATTATTTTGAAGCTAAAAAATTTTCTCGTCTTTTGCAACCAGTTTCATTATGATTGATGCAGGGAATCATGAGAAATAAGCGATTTTGTTCTTCAATCCAGCAGAAAGGAATACGATTGTTGGCAAGTAACCTCATTTTGGCGCCACCTACATTTGAAACACAGTCGCGCTCCAAAACCTCAATAACTTCGAAGGAAAAAAATCTAAAAATATGGTGTCTTGGGGAAAGTTGTTCAAAATTTAATGAAGGTTCTACATCAGAGAAATGATAAATATCGGATAATTATGGCGCCTTCCACAGGTGAAAAAGTAAAACAGTTGCTTTTCTGCATACATTTTGACGATATTTCCCATACAAACTTTAAGCGATTGGAGGGAGGGGTTCCCGTGGTCAGAATGAACTCTAATTTGAAATTTAATTTTAGTGATGGGTCAATTTCTGATTTCAGGGGGTTGCCCCGCAAAAGTTCGGATTTGGACCACCCTAATGGAAATGCATTGAAAAACGAAAATATTTTATGCTGTAAATAGAAAAATTTTAGTTCAAAATGTTTTCTATTTATGGAAACATGTTCAAAGTACACTTTATTACTTATTTTCTAACATTTTCAATGAAACTTAGAGCCTTATAACAAATGTTATTTTTAGAGGCCACTGATCAGAAAACTTATTTTGAAAAATATTTTTAAACTTTCTATGAAATTCTGCAGTTTTCTACACTCGCAAAACTGTAATATTTGGTTTGAAAATTTGTGAAAATTTTTGTTCATTTTTTTTTTGCAAGGCCAACATCTTTGAGTAAAATGAGTTACATACATGTAAAAAATCACAAAATTTCATATTTCAGAAAATTTGTTGAATCCACTAAAAAAAAAATTTTCAACCACTCCTGAAACTTTCATGAAGATTCTACATGATTAAACTGAGTTAGAGACGATTTTAAGTTCAAAATTTTGCCGTGCGCTAAGCGGACTGTCAAACCTTTTGCGCGTTTTTCTCGAAACACCGAGTTGATTTACGGGTGCCACGATATCTCGAGATTGGATGGACCAAATTGGCTAAAATTTGGGGTAAAGAGACATATCCCGTATGCAAGACGAAGCCCGATTTTGAAATTTAGCTTTTTAAAAAAATACAAAAATCAAAAACTGACGATTTTTTATATGAAAAACACAATAAGTATTTTTATCTTTTTTTTCATATCAGTTTTTTGAAAATCGGCCTTCGTCATGCACACAAAACCGGTTTAACGAGTCTTCACCAAAATTTTGAGCCGATTTTGTCAAGGCAGTGTTAAAATATCGTGGCACCCGTTTTTTGAAATTGTTTGCTTCAAATAGCTATATCTAGCAATGATGCAACCTAATGTTTTCAAATTATTTTTGATGGTAGATGAAAATGTTTATTTTAATGCCCTGAAAACATATTTTAAATAAAACTAAGTGTGTGCTCACACCAACCTTTGACTATTTTGTCGATTTACGTGTATGTAACCCCTTAAATCGAATTGAAACATGAAATAAAAACTAACTAAAACCACCTATGTGGTTGATGCCTTCCTCACTTTTTACCAACAATGGGTAACATTGGACACATATTTCAGCTATTTTTTTTAGATCCAGAAAAATAAGTACACATATATAACTTAAGTGGTCATAATTCGGGACAGGGTGGCCAGATCTTCAATGTTTTGGACTCATTGGAAAGTCCTTTCAATTACCTAACCAACGATGGGTCGGATGATGGATCCGGACATAGTTTACATACATTTAAGTGAGATCCGGCTTCAAAAAAGTACATAAATATCACTTAAGTGGTCATAACTCGAGACAGGGTTGCCAGATCTTCAATGTTGTGGACTTGTTGGAAAGGTCTCTTGATTACCTAACCAACGATGGGTTGGATGAAGGATCCGGACATCGTTTACATACATTTAAGTGAGATCCGGCTTCAAAAAAGTACATAAATATCACTTAAGTGGTCATAACTCGAGACAGGGTTGCCAGATCTTCAATGTTGTGGACTTGTTGGAAAGGTCTTTTGATTACCTAACTAACGATGGGTCGGATGATGGATCCGGACATCGTTTACATACATTTAAGTGAGATCCGGCTTCAAAAAAGCACATAAATATCACTTAAGTGGTCATAACTCGAGACAGGGTTGCCAGATCTTCAATGTTGTGGACTTGTTGGAAAGGTCTCTTGATTACCTAACCAACGATGGGTCGGATGATGGATCCGGACATCGTTTACATACATTTAAGTGAGATCCGGCTTCAAAAAAGTACATAAATATTACTTAAGTGGTAATAACTCGAGACAGGGTTGCCAGATCTTCAATGTTGTGGACTTGTTGGAAAGATCTCTTGATTACCTAACCAACGATGGGTTGGATGAAGGATCCGGACATCGTTTACATACATTTAAGTGAGATCCGGCTTCAAAAAAGTACATAAATATCACTTAAGTGGTCATAACTCGAGACAGGGTTGCCAGATCTTCAATGTTGTGGACTTGTTGGAAAGGTCTCTTGATTACCTAACCAACGATGGGTCGGATGAAGGATCCGGACATCGTTTACATACATTTAAGTGAGATCCGGCTTCAAAAAAGCACATAAATATCACTTAAGTGGTCATAACTCGAGACAGGGTTGCCAGATCTTCAATGATGTGGACTTGTTGGAAAGGTCTCTTGATTACCTAACCAACGATGGGTCGGATGAAGGATCCGGACATCTTTTACTTACATTTAAGTGAGATCCGGCTTCAAAAAAGCACATAAATATCACTTAAGTGGTCATAAATCGAGACAGGGTTGCCAGATCTTCAATGATGTGGACTTGTTGGAAAGGTCTCTTGATTACCTAACCAACGATGGGTCGGATGAAGGATCCGGACATCGTTTACATACATTTAAGTGAGATCCGGCTTCAAAAAAGCACATAAATATCACTTAAGTGGTCATAACTCGAGACAGGGTTGCCAGATCTTCAATGATGTGGACTTGTTAGAAAGATCTCTTGATTACCTAACCATCGATGGGGCGGATGATGGATCCGGACATCGTTTACATACATTTAAGTGAGATCCGGCTTCAAAAAAGTACATAAATATCACTTAAGTGGTCATAACTCGAGACAGGGTTGCCAGATCATCAATGTTGTGGACTTGTTGGAAAGGTCTCTTGATTACCTAACCAACGATGGGTCGGATGAAGGATCCGTACATCGTTTACATACATTTAAGTGAGATTCGGCTTCAAAAAAGTACATAAATATCACTGAAGTGGTCATAACTCGAGACAGGGTTGCCAGATCTTCAATGATGTGGACTTGTTGGAAAGGTCTCTTGATTACCTAACCAACGATGGGGCGGATGAAGGATCCGGACATCGTTTACATACATTTAAGTGAGATCCGGCTTCAAAAAAGTACATAAATATCACTTAAGTGGTCATAACTCGAGACAGGGTTGCCAGATCTTCAATGTTGTGGACTTGTTGGAAAGGTCTCTTGATTACCTAATCAACGATGGGTCGGATGAAGGATCCGTACATCGTTTACATACATTTAAGTGAGATCCGGCTTCAAAAAAGTACATAAATATCACTTAAGTGGTCATAACTCGAGACAGGGTTGCCAGATCTTCAATGTTGTGGACTTGTTAGAAAGGTCTTTTGATTACCTAACCAACGATGGGTCGGATGATGGACCCGGACATCATTTACATGCATATAAATGAGATCCGGATATATGTGAAAACACATTTTTAAACATAACTTTTGAACTAGTTATCGAAACTTCAAACAATTCAATAGCGATGTATGGGACCCTAAACCAAGTCGAATGCAACTGGTTTGGTCAAAATTGGTTCAGCCAGTGCTGAGAAAACTCAGTGAGAATTTTGGTCACATACATACATACACACACACATACACACACATACACACACACATACACACACACAGACATTTGTTCAGTTTTCGATTCTGAGTCGATATGTATACATGAAGGTGGGTCTTTGAGCTTTTAATAAAAAGTTTATTTTTAGAGCAGGATTATAGCCTTACCTCAGTGAGGAAGGCAAAAAAAGAAAAAAAAAACTCTGAACATTTAAGGGGTTACATACATGAAGAAATTCAACTTTTCAGCACCCATTTCATTGCTGAAAAGTAGAACTTTTCAGTACTTGTATCGAAAAGTATTTCTTTTCGATTCTTTCATTTTAGTCCACCCAAAACTGAGCATCGCTCGTCCGAGGGAATAATGGCCTCGAGTCAAGAGAATAGTGGTACCATTCAGAGAACACAGCTCGAGATGGGCGAGAGAATTATTCTCTCGAAGTTCATTTGCCAAAAAAGTTCATCCACCAAAACAAAAAAAAAAACTAAAGGTGTCGAGACTACGGGAATCGAACCAGAGACCTTTGGCAGACTAATCAAATGAATTAACTGCCTCGGCCACCACAGCTTGGCGACTAAAGGTTGGTAAGATGTCAATGTATGTCACTTGTTGAAGTTGTAGTGTTTCAATTAACGAATGAACATTTGTTATGATGGTGTGAGTTGGTAACATTATTCATTTGATTTTGGTTTTGAGCCTTCAATAAATTTTGCGGGAACGATTCTCTCGACTCTGAATTTTGAGTGTAGAGAAAAGTAGGCCTTTTTGTCATGTTTCACAACCAAATTGCAAAAAGATGATTTTCAATCACTTCTCAAAGTTAACTAAAATAAGATGAAATTTAAGCTCAAAATTTTGCCCAACGCTAAGTGAACTGTCAAATTTTGTGAGCGTTTTTCTTATACACCGAGTTTATTTACGAGTGCCACGATATCTCAAAATGGGATGGGCCAAATCTCGGGCCAAATTGACTTAAATTTGGGGAGAAAAGGAGCCAATTTGGTCAAATCAGTGTTGAGACATCGTGGCACCCGTTTTTTGAAACTGTAATTTGTTTTGTTAAATGTATATTTTAATGCACTGAAAACAGAATTAAAAAGTTTAAGTGTGTGCTCATATCAACTTTTGACATTTTTGCCATGTTTGGTTAAGGACGTTGAAATATCATGCGTCTTCTGTAAAACGAAATGAAAACCAACTTTTGTGGAAAAGCATGGTGTTTCAGTTTGAAAATCTGCGTCAGGGTTTTGGTCAAGATCACTGACTTGCATTATAACATGCTTGACAGTTCCATAGAAATTGTACACCACAAATTCATTGTTTTTTTTATAGATTTTTTTAATTCGTAAATAGAAGTGTATTTTTAAAGATCTTCAGAAGGAAATGATGAAAAATAAAAAAAATGTGGAATCTATTATTTGTATCATTGTGAAGTTGAAAGATGCTAAGCATATTTAAAATTCAGAAAACTGTACAATGATCTGAAACTGAATTCTAGCGTGACAGAATTGATAAAGGCCACAGATTTGGATTTGAAGTTTCTTTGGAACTATTGGAATTCACTTTGTTTTTGTAGAGTATCATTTAAAAAGTGCATCTACATCAATGAAACATAAGTCAAAATTATGCTATTCGTCCCGAAACTCATCGTCCAAATCTGCTTGCTCGAATCGACGAGCGCACCTCCCCTTGTACCAAACCCCCCTTCCGGAAATGAACACCATCACCATTTTCTCACCTCATGGAAGGGGGATGTGGTTGTGGTTCGCTTGTCGATGACACCGATTGTGTGTCATCATCGCAGATCAGAGTGTAGAGCAAGTGTCTGCCGGATGTTGGACGTGGTGCCCGGCGCGTTCGTTGGCTTGTGGCACCCGGATGTTCTCCCGCCGCGGGGATAACTTGTAACAATGTAATTCATTTCAGATGATTTAGATGGTGTGCTCTTGACCTGGGTAAAGGTTCGGGTTCGGTGCTGCCGGTGACACTTTGACCGTTTTCTGTTATTCAAGCAACGTTTGAGATTTAATTTATTGATGGCGCTTGAATGGAATGGGTTCTGGACGATTAACTTGGGTTTGACATTTGTCATTACTGGATTAGTATTTTACTATTTGGCGTATATGTTGTTTGCACATTTTCCATCACCCATTACCAAGTGCCACTCCTTTGTGGTACGTGGGTGAATCGAAGCGTTCGCTCTAATCAAATCACCGCATCATTATCGACAGTTGTCCTTTGGAAACTCTTCAGCTGCAGCTGCATTTATTCCACTCACTTGTGCAATAATGTTACCTTTTTAGCACATGCCGCCACGCCATTCCCGGTGTCATCACTTTAACCTTAACAACACTCTCTGTCCTTTTCCTTCTCTTGCAGATGGCACCCGGCACCAGCAACCGAACGGAGTGACCACGCCGGTAATTACCGAGGACGACATCGGTAACGGGAAATGTGGCGTCCTCACGACTCCGACGTCCGGGGATAATGGTGGATGTGGGGGTGGGGGAGAGGATGAGGGCGGCGGGGGTGGCACAAATGGTACCCCGGCCAACAGTTGCGCCCTGCCTCCCCTCAGCAGCAGCACCTACTCGGCCTTTAAGCGGGGCAACGTGGTCAAGGGCATCCTGTGTCCGTCGATGACCAACTCGTTTCGGGCGCCGTCCCTCGAGCGGTCCTATCTGACCTACTCCCACCGGCAGCGCCAGAAGTCGCTCATCCTGGTCAACGTCGTTGACCTGGTGCTCAAGATCGTGCTGGCCTCGGTCTGGATTGGATTCAATCATCCAACGGTGAGTTTTTTTTTTTGTGAAATTTTGGCAATCTAAATCATCGATTTTTGATTCCAGACGATAAAAGCCCACGAAATCACGTGGTCGGTTTCGTGCGTCATCTCGAACTTCCTGATCTGCGTGCTCGGCAGCTGGCGTCTGTTCGCCAACAACTACCTGCACTGGGCGGCCGTTTGCACCTGGCTGCTGCTCAACCTGCAGGGCTTCATCGGCGAGGGGTTGGGCTTTGCCGAGCGGGAGTACCTCATCTGGTACGTGCTCTTCATCATCTTCGTCCCGTACGCGATGCTTCCGCTGCCGCTGAAGTGGTGTATGATCGCCGGATCGGTTTCGGCCATTTGCCATCTGATCGTGACCACCATCAACAAGTTTCTGCACGAAACGGTAGGAGGTCAAAATCTAACCTCAAAGATCTCAAAATCAAAATTTCTTGACCCTCTCCTTCAACCAGGACACCACGTGCATCGTGCGGCAGATGATTGCCAACTCGCTGCTGTACCTGGCGATTAACTTTGCCGGCATGTACACCAAATATCTGACCGACCGGGGCCAGCGGTTGGCCTTCATCGAGACGCACAAGGCGATGGAACACAAGCGCGAGTCGGAGAAGGAGTACCAGCGGACGCAGCGGCTGCTCGACTCCAGTAAGTACACATTGAAGTTTTAGTCCATCAGCCATCATAACAGCAGAAGCAGAACATTAAAAGTTCCCTGAAAGAAAGAGTTCAGAAAATTTGAAAGTGCTTGTAGTCATCATCGAGAGCGATTTTTGAATGCTGTCACAAAGCGCTTGTCATGATCGTCATTGCGAAGCGACCGTCAGTGAACGCACACAAATTTGTAACGAACAAAACCGAGCTCGACACTCAAGCAACAAGCTTCCCAGTTAACTCAATCCGAATTCTGAAACAGAATCTAATTAGAATCGTATACAAATTCCGTTTCAAACGCAACAACCGGTTTCGTGTTCGAACCGGTTGTTGCGTTTGAAACGGAATTTGTGTACGATTCTAATTAGATTCCGTTTCAGAATTCGGATTAACAGTTTGGACCCGGAGCCTAATTTTTCTGTTACATTCTTATTGGAATTCCATATAAACTGTAACGGGAACTGCAGGCACCGGGTCCTGACTATTAATTTGACTGGGAATTCTTGCTCGTGCGGTTATATGTGGTGACAGCTAGAGAGCCTGGAGCTTAATAGAGAACGGACATCTCAAACCAAAAGTACCAATCGAAGCACGAGAACTGTCAAACGAAGGTACCAATCGAGCAAAATCCTTTGTCTTATGCTCGATTGGTACCTCCGTTTGACAGTTCTCGTGCTTCGATTGGTACTTTTGGTTTGAACTGTCCGTTCTCTAATAAGCTCCAGGCTCTCTGGTGACAGCACACATTTAAATGCAGTCATGGAAACAGTGTTTGTTCTCTGAGCGAATAAATGTCTGATGAGAGTCAAATGACTAACGTCTTGTTTCGAAACCCGGACATTTTATCTTGTTCTATCAATTATTAGAATATAAGTTCACAAAATAATTGTGAAAACATCAACTTTCATTTAAAAGTTTTTTTAAGCAGTCAATGCTAAAACAGAGGGCTTTTGTTAATTTGATTTGGTTAACCGCGGTGGATTTTCTTGAAATAATTCGAACTGTCAAAAATCCACCAAAGCACCTACCACATTGATCGCACAAAAATCTGTGGAAGAAAAGTATCCACCGGTAGATGCTTTGGTGGATTTTTGACAGTTCGAATTATTTCAAGAAAATCCACCGCGGTTAACCAAATCAAATTAACAAAAGCCCTCCGGTAAAAAAAATAAAACATGAGCCGTGTTGTTGTATCTACAATGTTGGTGGATTTTTTTGAAACGTTTCATCGATAAGGCTTCTCGTGGCATGTTGGTAAAAAGTTTGGCGAGGATTCCCAGATCGAAAGTCCGTAAACCCACGATGTTTTGTAAGGCAACGATGTTTTTCGAAAAATTCGATGAACTGTATGCTTCGCGTTAGAGTGAAAGAGAAAGCTTGCTAAGTATTTTCATCGAAGTTTCGCTCAGCATGCTATCTCGCTCTTTCGTGATTGCGAAAATTTGAAAGAACTGTCAAACTGCCAAACAACCATCTTGCTTTTGGACAAGTTTGATCGAGTCGCGTGTTTTTGCCAAATTTTGTGAGTTTCAAATTTTCGGTGAGTTAATTCTTCAAATTTTGAGTAAGTTTATTTAATTTAAAGTACTCTTGTTTCAAGCCGTTTCAATCTACGTGCCTGGCCTGGATGTCAAAGTCGAGCGCAGCTGCCGAATCAAAGTGACCAAGGCGCGGATTCAATCTGCTGGCGACTCGCAGTCCTTGCCGGAAACCCCAAAGAAGATCATTGTATTTGCCAACATGGTAGAGGACTTGCGCCAGAATATGGCCACTGTCGCGAACGCCGCCGGTGCCTAAGGGTGGTCAAATGGGTGGAAACGGGCGGAAACTGCAGGACGAACGCCGGTTCCTGCGTCGACCGGGAAGAGCTTCAAGTTTGTGGAGAAGGAGAAGGAGCAACAGCGGGAGGTAATTCAGAGTTCTGCAAAAAGCTAGCTAAAAAAGCTCAAATGTTTATTTCTTAACTTATGGATTTCTTTTTTTTTAGGATTTCGACAGCAAAAACGTCTCGAGAACTGAGCCCATGAACCTGCACTGGTGCTGTTCAGATTGCCGGACCGCAAACTCGTTTTCAACGACCGCCAGCATACCAACAAAACACGCCACGAGTATAAATATTACCGGGTGAATCTCCGGAACCGGTCCGCATTCCTAAAACTTTGCACCCAAGTAAGGGAAACAAACTTTGTGGAGGCCCGGTGCAATCCGGAATAGGCACGCAGGACGGAGATGGCTCTGCTTTCGGAACAACGCTGCTCGGAACAGGCGCGAATGACGGTCATGAACCTGAAGGTGCCCTCGGACCATTACAGCACAAAAAGTGCCAGGTAATTTTGTTCTGTAGTTTTTGCATCACATAAAAACACTTCTTTGTGTTTTTCTCAATTAGCACTTCAAGTTCCGCCACAGTTGCACCCGCTCTCATCATCGGTGGCCGGATACAATATCGAATTGCCTACTGGCTGTGGAGGTACGTGTCGATGCCGAAACATATCCATCGTGTGATTCCCGTTCCGGCTGGTTCCGTCTGGTATTGGACTCGGAAATTCCCGGAAATCAGCAGCGGCATCGGCACCAACCGAGTGTTCATGACTGCTTGGCCATCTGGGGCGAGTTCGAGGGGGTCGTCTGGTGCTACAAGCTCAATGAAGTTGAATCCGTCCGCGAAAATTAATTTGCTCCAGGTATTTTTGCTGTTGCAACCTAAAACTTGACGGACAAGAAGGTTCAGCTAAACGATGTCCACCAAGAACAACTTTATGCCAAAGTGCGTCAAGATGCTGGTGATGAACTGCCTGAAGGGGACAAGCAGCCAAATTTCCAGCACACAGAAAACGACAAAACTATGGAATACAGCAACGCCTCCGCTCTGCTGCTCGAGAGTCAGTCCTACCCGGAGGTGCCTGTACCACCGGTTCCGCAGTTCGTTGGTCGCCCCTTCGCCGAACCTGCTGTAAGAAATGGCCCCAGCCACGGATTACGACGAACAGTTTTTCGCCGAACGTTACCAACCCTGGGAAAATAAGAACTACAAGTGTGGCATTTGCCTGGTGGAATTCTATTACAAGCGTTCCGACCGATCGCAAACTCTTCTCATACACGACCCGTCGAAACTGTTTGAGTGCGACGTGTGTTTCATCTCGCTCACGACGGAACTGCGGCTGATTCGCCACAAGGCCTTGGGATACAGCATCCAAGTGATCAAATGTGACCAGTTTCCGGCGCCACGGTCTACACGTGCTCGGGAAAAGATTTAAACAACGTGCCCTTTGACGTAAATCTATAGACGAGGACATTTATCTCGGGCTAGGAAAAAAGAGCAACTGGACGCGATTCCCGAGACGAAAGATACGGCAGCAGAAGTTGGGTACGGTCCGGAAAAGGACATCCATCGTTCTCGTGTCGAGAAGAATGGAATTTGCCTCACCGAATGCTTACATTAGACAGTACAGACGGACAGACAGCACCGGCCGCCACTCGGCGTATAACCCACCGCTTCAAATGATGGCGTTCTACTCGAAATCGAACCACTAGTTTTGACCGGTTGCACCGCAAAGTTGAACGAGGTGATGCCCATACAAGCCAGAAGGTGCCACGAGGTTCGGTGTTCAGAAGCGTGTTGAAGCTGCTAACGAGCGTGAACTTGTATAAACCGACCAGGCCGAGCCCTGGCTAGATAAATCTTCTGCAGAAGTTCCTGACGGCGGATAGGTCTCGAAGCACGACACGAAATCCTTCACGGCCACTTTCATCGTGACGTACCTGAAATGACCTGGCGCTGAATGGGCCTCGCTCCATCTCGAAACAACGGGTGAGATGCTGCACGAACACGTCCTGGTGCAGACAAACCGGAATCGGTCCACTTCCCTGGAACTGGCTCGATAGTAGTCTTGCGAGCGTCATCTTAACGATGCCTTGGACGACTGAACAACAACAATTTCCATCAGATAGTAGGAACTGGCCTAGTAGCGAAGAAACCGGAGAACAGTTTACTACTGGTGAGTTAGCAGCTATTAATTAAAAACATAAATAAACTTGATAAATTTCCACAGCGCTTCAACACCGGTCTGCGCACCGGCTCCCTGTCAACCTCCGGCAAGAAACGCCCCTTGATAGAAGCATATCCCTGGCTATTCAGGGATCAGCACGGCGGAACTCCCGCTCTTCATGATCCGGTCCCTAACTATCATGCCGAAAAGCCACCAAGATTGTAACCCAGTACATCCTGTCAGAAGTGCACCTACTCGTCCGCCTAAGAACTTGTAAACTACTCTACCACCGAGGTTCCAGAAGCGTAGGCTAGCGTCCACTGGCCCAGCCGCAGCAGGGTGATGGCAAAAGCGGTAGGATCCGCGGTTCATCCACACCCAGCAAAGGCCAAGGGTCAACCAGCGGGCCAGCAGCAGCGTCGGGGAATGGATTGTGACGAACGGGACGATCGTGACCGCAGTGACATGGTCCCACGGGAGACCATGAAGCGTTGCATTGACTTCAGTCCTTTCCAATATTCTGCTTCCGACTAGGCTAGCCAGCCAGTACTAGTCTAGCCAGTACTAGTCTGATCCGCGGGGAAATCGGTCGGATTATGACGACGAAGAGAACTAACATAAGTAACCGCTAGCAGCAGAACCGGTGGTAATGGAGCACAGGTACAAACAGTAATTTCTGAAACCTCTCTACACAATCTAAATATCCCCTCTTTCAGGTCAAATAATTCGAACGTCACCACCAGGAAGCACGGAAACGGAAACCAGTTTTGGAGTTCCGCCCTCACCGTTGCGCCACGCGGAGCGACGCAGATCGATCGACCAAAGAACTTCCATCGACCGCAGCGTCCACCAAAATTGAGCACAGGGAATGTAGAAGCTGCCTAGCTGAGTGGTTCCGGTGAACATGCCGAACGTCACGGCCTCTTGGATTGCCGGATACGCAGGCCGCTTAAGAAGTTCCCTCGAGATACGCAGCAAGGAGAAGCCACAACCGATTGTCACCACCCTGCAAGTTCAATACGAACGAGACAGCTCGGAACACGCTGGCCGGATGGCCATCGCCCTACAAGTTTCCTCAGAACGGTGGATTAAGTCAAGATCAACCGAAACCGGTTCATGTTCCTGGCTCGAGGAATGCTGGAAGTTGGAATGGCACTGGACGGAATAGGCTCGCTTGCCGGGCCTGCAGTCAGCACGGAACAGGCACGGAATGAACAGGACGGGAAAGGCACGATGGACGGTTATGGCCCTACAAGTTCCCTTGGAAAGTCGCTGCATGGATCAGGCTTGGCGGATGGTCGCCGCCCTGCAATTGCCCTCGGAACCTCGGATTAAATACTGTACGAACACGTCCGATCAAGATCAACCTAATCCGGTCCAAGATCTTGGTGATTTATTTGTACATTTGCTACATGTAGTGACCTAATTGTTTATTTATTCCTATTTAAATAGGTTCTTGCAATCCGGAACGGCTATGGCTCTAGAGTAGGTTCGCCGGGAGTCGCCAGCTTGCAAGTGCCTTCTGAACGACGTTGTAAGGAACAAGCTCGATGGACGGTCGTAGCCCTGCAAGCACCATCGGAACGACGCTGGATGGAACAGGATTGCCGGCGGACGATCGCCTCCCTACAATTGCTCCCGGAACCGAATCCGGTCCACGATCCTGATTTTAAAGTTCCGGTAATTTATTGGAAAAACAGACTTGCCAAGCGGTCAACAACCTGCAAAAACCCTCGGAACGACGGATGATCCGGAACCGGTCCACGCGAGCCTAGAACTCGCTCTTGAAGGCTGTCCTACCGGCGAGTTCGTGTTAATGTGATCAAATGTGTGGTATATTAATCAAAACATTAAGGTCGGGGAATAAATCAACTTATTTCTTGTAATTTTATGAAATAAACAAAATTTGCACTTGGTGCAAACACGAAAATCACTTTTTTATAACAACAAATCCAATGACAGATGACAGAAGAAGAAGGCAAAAATAGGTTGACGCGCGTCCGATTTTTCACCATGACGTCGTTCTTACCTCGGCCCCGCACGTAGGCCTCTCGCGATGTTCGAACAACCTTGACAGGTTGACGTTTCGGGTGCAAAATACCTTGATTCGGGTCTGATGCGTGTCTCAAAATCAGACCCGCATCGGCCCCTGTAGGTCTGATCGTCGTTCTTACGATCAGACCCGATCGGCCCCGTATTTCTTACTGGGTTGACACTTCATCGCCAAACGTCAGCTTGACATGTATCATTAAATTTGTGCGGTGAAATATGTCCAGATAATCCACCAAAATTGGAAGTTAAACAATGAAACTATGAGCATAACAAAAATGTGAAACATTTCACTGACACATTTCATAGGCGTACTAAGCGTAGGGAAAACAAAGCAGGAATTGGTGGTTTTGAACTATGCCATTCGCTAAAATTTTAATCCATGTTTGTGCAATTTATGAGTGTCTGGAATTTAACGCAAACGTGGTCGGATTTCGAATTAGCTTTTATCAGTGTCCGGGATTCGAAGCACAACAAGTTATTCCTTTTTTAAATTCTGATTAAAAATTGTTATAAAAGACATAAATTTTGCATGCGTTCTCTTAAATTCATTCTCCAGAGTATTTAAAATTATTGTTGTGTTCTTTTCAATGAAAACCCGAATGTTCAAAAATGGAAGGGGTCGTACCTTCGTCACGAGATATCGAAAAATGAAACTCGGATTCAGGGACAAAAATTACCCCTTATGACAAAGTTTCACCCAAATCGTAGAGAGGTCTGGCAACTTTTTCCGATTTCGTTAGAGTTGGCAAAGCTTCAAAATGAATTAGAAGTTACTTTAAAAACTTTAAAATATTTGCCATATTTAAATATCACTAGTCATAGATTGCACATCCCACTCCTTAAAAATTAGTGACCTCGATCAACAATCAATCAAATTGATCGAATTCAATGGATACAATCTTACTTCCTTCAACATTGATTTACAAACTTTCCAAGTAAAGTCAAATCAAATCAGACCCAGAAAGCGGGTCGGTTGTATCGAGCAGAAAACTTTTCCATCCCTCAGAACCGCTCGTGTAAGCCATGAAAAGCACAACTCCGGTGGAATCCGAACCCACTTTTAAACTGGTGGCAAGGGGCCGGGAGACCAGCAAGAATTAAGGTACACACACACACACACAGAGTATTAAATTGTTCAACATCCTTTGGCCGTCGGACCCGGAGTCAATCGGTCGGAAATTGTCAAGTCTATTATTTAAATAATCGATAAAGGTCGGATGGCGGCCCTTCAGGGTTCGGGGCTCGGAAATTGAATCAAACTTGTGCACAATGATGAGCCCTCTTTAATAGAGGGAGAGAGGACGGGGTCGGAAATTCGAGGTAAAAGGTATTTTCTACCTCAGAGGCGGAAAAACTCTCGGGGTCTAATTTATAGATCAAGTTTAGCAGAATTTTGGTGTAACGACGCGCCGTTAACCAGCACGAATCGAACTCTAATTGGGCGAAAATTGCTGGATGTGTATGGCAAACGGAATAGGTTTTTCATTAGGTTTTTTTTTGTTTTTTTTTACATTCAAAGTCTTATCCAAATTAAACTACTGCATGCATAAATTGTGATTATCTTAGGAACTGCTCAAAATCATTTTTTCGCAAAATATTTTGGGTTTCAGCATTACAGATAGGGGAAATTTACCCTTTCTAATCAAACACCTATTATCGCCATATGGAGAGTTTGGCCCAAAAGAGCGCTGGATGAAAAAAAGAACTAAGCTGAAAATAAGAAAATGGGCGTGGCCCAAAGCACTCGACTGATTAGAATGCATTGGGGATTTTTTTTATATGGTTGTAAAAGTAATATAAAAACTTTTCATAAAAGTGAAAATAAGCAGAAATGTTCACAAAAAGTTGCTCTACTCGTTGATGTACTTGGTTTTAGTAAATTTCGAGAAACACTCCAGATTATCCAGCAACATTCAAACAAACGAACGGTTATTAGGCTTAAAATGGGTATATTTCCCCTACTCACTATTATGTTTTGTGAAGGCGCATGGCGGGACTTAAAAAAATGTTGCGAAGATTTTTTTAGTTTTTTCTTGTGACCAATTTTCGTCAATCGCGAATTTTAATTTTCTGAAAAGCAAGGTCACATTAAAAAATACAAAATACAAAAAATAACAAGTTTCAAAAAAAAAAAGATTTTTTCAGTAGAGTCCAACGAATCCAATGATACGATATCAGTGCTGAAAAGTTCAAGTTTTCAGCACCCATTTGTAAGGTATTAATTTTCGTTTGAGAATGATAAGAAAAGTGAGTAGTTTCACGACGGAATTACACCATATCGATGACTCTGTACTCTCTTATGCAAACTAGATAGCAAGCTTGGCACAAGAGAGCACACAGGCAACGATATGTTAAATGCAACTCGTGGCAAAACTTGATATTTTCAGCACTCGTATTGATTAGCCAACTGGTAACCCTTGTTTAATGAATTTTGCAACTTCTTGCATAAACTTTAGTTTTGCGATTCCAAAAACACTTTTGAATAGGATTTTTCGTTGATAAATGTGGTTTTGACGATAATCTATAAAAATCGGCATTTTTTACCCATCATTTTCAGCAAGGACCACCCTAATCGCCAAACATAAACAAAGTGGCCTTGGAACTTAAATGTCAAATATGACTCATATTATATGAGACAAAAAGGAGCACTTATAATCTAGATCTTGCTGGTTTGACATGGAATCGTTGTATAAGAACATTAAAATCTATTGCTTATCATGTGACTTGAGTGCGATGAAATTGTTGTTTACAACTGCCAATGACAAAAATCACCTAGACCTGATGAGCGAAGGAATCAGTTTTTTTGTGTATGTTTTCACCAACTACCATTTTATACAGCTCGTCAGTTGTGTGCTATCTTGTGACAACGACCATTTAGTACTTTTCGAGAAAATCGATTTTTAAAGTTTGTTGTTAAATAATTTCAAAACTATGAATGATAGAGCCAAACTTTTTGAAGCAATCGGTTCGTATACTATCGCTTAACAAACGCTCCAAGTTTCAACTAATTTGGTTGCACCAGTTAAAAGATACAGTAAATAATGTAAACAAAAATCTGAAAAGCACGTGTCACAAGTGTGTTTCGAAAGTAAAATTGTACTACGTGTCACAAGTGTGCACAGAATTTCCATACAAACTAAAATAGACTTAAATCAATGGTTTAATCGACTTAATCAGTATATTTTTATAAACAAAAGGTTGCATTGCCTTTAGAAAGTATGTGTGGACATAAATTTGTGAAAAACAAGAAATTTTTTCCACATTTTCCAACAACATGTATGACGTGTCACAAGTGTGCACAATCATTTTGATGATAAATTGGTCTATGTCACAAGTGTGTATTGCGATATCCGGGAAACAGAAGCGAGTTTCCAAAATCGGGTTAAAGCATCTTGTATTGTTTGTTGAGTATAGCAAAACGTCATTATTAACTCATTTTCGACCAAAATGGTCTATGTCACAAGATAGCACACAGCTGACGAGCTAGAGAATTTTGCGTGCTTTTTTGAACAAGTTTTCATACCCTAAAAAAGCAATATCCGCCAAACACGTCAACATTTGACGAACCATTTATTGCTGAGACACCGCTCATCACGCGTAATATCTGATAAGAGTGGTTTCTCTTTTCCCGATAAGATATGACAATGCGGATCGATTTTCCCTCGCCCATAACCAGCGCGTACAAACCAGTTTTTCCCCCCAGCCTCAAGGATGAGTGATGATAACCGAAACTCCGTTTGAATGAAAGGTGAAGTGATGGTGGGGTAGGGGTGGGGGGTGAAAATCACTTTGGCCACAGTGGCAACACCATATCTGGGTGGCCCCGTAATGCTACTACACTAATCGATCTCATCGATTCAACGCGGGGGTGGGTAGCAGGGCCCAAAACTTATCAATGTTTAATCAAACAATGTGTCATCATCCCTTGCAAAGGTTGAAGCGTTGATGGGACGGGATTGATTGGAGGTGAAGAGTTGCCATTAATTTCCTGAGTTTGCTTTTGCATGTACGATTCAGGGTAAATTTAAACATGAATTTACAAATTTTGAGTAGAAAGTCCTAACTCTAAACTAAAAACAAAACACCCAAAAACTTATCTCAGTTTCGAAACCCCAAAAAGCATTATAGTGGCAGCCCGCGCGTGGTGGAACCATTAAATGTGATTTATGATGCCACTCTGCTGCTCTAAAGTCTCATCATAGGCCATGGGCTGACAGAACGGTCATTGCTTCGGCTTTCGGAACGGTGCTGGAGTCACCACCCACAGCCGGAACCGGTTGTTAAACGCTGCGCTGGTGATTCTGCTGACTAGCGTTGAGGCCGGAAGGGGTCCCTTAATGCAATAAAATTAAACGACTATTAATTATACGCGTGCAAAGTTCTGGCTCGGTGAACACGTGTCCTTGCCAGATTCTGTGCACGTTGATAACGTTCATCGTACGGTGACAGTTAAGGTTTAACTTTTTAATTGATCAAATTATCATCGATTACCAATTTTTTTCGTTAGATTGCTTGTGTTTATGATTAAAAAACCATTAAGGCGAAATTGGTTGAGAAAAATGTTGTATCAATTATATGGCAACACTGCACAGTGCACAGTGGTCCGAAACCGAAATCTAGCGTGACAAAATTGATAGCGGCCACACGTTAAGATTTAGAGCTTTAGGGTGGTCCAAATTTTAGGGAGGTTCAGAATTTTTATTTTGGCGGGATGATGAGATAGCGCTTTGGTGTCTTCAGAAAAGTTATAGGGAACACCATTCTGAGCATCTTTGCTCAAGAACACAAAGCTCTATCTCCAAACGGGAAGTTTCTAGAGCCAATAAATTTAATTAGTTGAATCCTGAAATATTTCAGCTAAAACTTGTATCTTCTTTTACAACCACTAGATCAATTTGTACATTTTTTGGCCCTTCTAGACAGTTGTAGAGCTTGTCAAAATGAACTTTTTTTTTAAAAAAAATGCTCCGAGATATTTTCAGCAAATGTACTCTAGAATGTGTACATTCAGATGCTTCTAAAAGCGAGGTCAAACTCCACCATCTTTTCAAGTTATTCACATTTCAAAATGGCGTCTTTTTTGTCGTATTTTGGCTATAACTTTCGTTTCGAAGGTCCGATTTTTGCTCTCTTGGATGATAAATGTGTATTTTGATAAGTTCTACAAATGTCTAGAAGACACCATCTCGCTACGACATAAGTCTGAGTTGATAAATTCAAAATACTCATTTTTTCATTAACGCCTCAACCTTAATTACAAAAATGGCTCTAGAAACTTCCCGTTTGGAGATAGAGCCTTGTGCTTTTCAGCAAAGATGCTCAGAATGGTGTTCCCTATAACTTTTCTGAAGGCACCAAAGCGCTATCTCGTCATCTCGCCAAAATAAAAATTCTGAACCACCCTAAAATTTGGACCACCCTAATGTCCACCATACCAAAAGATGCCCCTATTGACCTTGATCATTAGTTCCGAAGACACCAAAGCTCTAAATCTTAACGTGTGGCCGCTATCAATTTTGTCACGCTAGATTTCGGTTTCGGACCACTGTGCACTGTCAAAAGTTATGCACTTTTAATTGAGATTCATGTTTCATTAACTTTTTATCACATAAACTCGATTGTGTCCAAATTTACCCCCTTCGATTATTTTTATTTTTTCAAAAGATTCAGTAGACAAAAAGTACCAACTTTTAAGCCATAGGGTTGTTGTTTTGTTTTTGGTCAAGTTATGATATTTTACAAAAGTTTGAATTTTTTCGCACAAAAAAAAGATGAAAAATTGAATTTTAGTTAGTTAGTTGCAGGGCTGCGGAGTCGGGTCATATTTCAAACGATTCCGACTCCGACTCCGACTCCGGCTTTCTCATACTAGCCGACTCCGACTCCGGTTTTCAACAAATGGTGAGCAACTCTCTACGAAATCGGCCGATTTCGACCATTTTTATTTTTTGTATTTTTTTATTTGACTTAAACTTTGTGGGGGCCTTCCCTACGACCAAATAAGCTATTTTGCGACATTGGTTCACCCATACAAGTCTCCATACAATTTTGGCTGCTGTCCATACAAAAATGGTATGTAAAAATTCAAACAGCTGTAACTTTTGAGTGAATTTTCTGATCAATTTGGTGTCTTCGGCAAAGTTGTAGGTATTGTTGAGGACTATTGAGAAAAAAATAGGTACACGGAAAAAAATTGCAGATTTTTTAATCAACTTTTTTCACTAAAACTCAATTTCCCAAAATAAGTATTTTTTGATTTTCGAGATTTTTTTATATGTTTTAGGGGACAAAAATCCGCAACTTTTGAGCCATAGAGAAACATGGTCAAAAAATCTGCCACCGAGTTATGATTTTTTGAAAAAACAGTGATTTTTGGAAAAAAAATCGAAGTTTTATGCAAAAACAAGTTTGACATTATTTTTTAATGCATTGAATTTGCAATCAAAAAGTACTTTACAGATTTTTTGATAAAGGGCTCCGTTTTCAAGATATAGCCACCGAAAGTTTGATTTTGCTATAAAATTTTCCAAGAGACATTGAAGATTGGACCACGGGTTGCTGAGATAGAGCCGCTTTAAGAAAAAGAAACACGAAAATTGAAGTTTTCCTAATCTCACCAAAATAACCCACCATTTTCTAATGACGATATCTCAGCAACTAATGGTCCGATTATCAATGTTAATACATGAAAAATTCCGATCTTTTTGAAAAACATATTTTGATTTTTTTTAAATCAAGACTAATATTTTAAAAGGGCCAAACATTGAATATTACGAATATGAATATTATTAATATGTCGAAAATAGACACTATTTTTAAAAATAAGCATCAAAACAACTAAAAAAATCAACTAATGTTGCCTTAAACTTGATTTGTGAAGCTACCGGGAGTGACATAATCCATTTAGCTCAAATATCGTTACTATTGATTGTTTTTATAAGGCAGGAAAATGGTGGTCCATTCTGCCCCCAAGTGGATTTTAATTTAACACTTCCACCACCAAGCTTCTAAATTATTTGAAGGTTCCGTTGTAAGCATTGAACAACCTTTTTCAAACAATCCAACTTTATAGAAAACTTATTAAAAAAAAAACTCGAATTAAATAACATTTGAGTGATTTTGTCAATAAATTTACATTTTTGCTCAGAATTCGAAAAATACAATGAATTCATACGTCGTTTTCGGTATGGTGATGTTATTTGACGTCCTTTATAAAACCCTTCCTTGCCTTACAGTTGGTCTAAATCCATTCTGAAGCTCCAAACCAAAACCATTCTGCCCTGATCCATTCTGCTCAACAATATGTTTTGTTACTAACGTCATGATTCGAAATCCGGACACTTAGTAGCGTATCATTTTTGCATTGTCAGTTATGACAAAAAATCATGTAATAAGTTGGAAATGAAGAAATATCATCAGGATGTAGTATTAACAGTCAGTTTTAAGAGAATGCATGCAAAATATGTCTTTTCTAACAATTTTTCATCAGAATTTGAAAATTAAAATTACTTGTTGTGCTTCGAATCCCGGACACTGATAAAAGCTGATTCGAAATTCGGACACTTTTGCTTCGAATTCCGGACACTCGTTTTTGCTAATGAATCGCACAAATTTGGACTGAAATGTTAGTGAATGGCTTTCTTTAGGTCTCAAATAAGCTGTTAATATCCCGGCGCTTCGGACGCCTATGAAATATTTCACGTGAAATGTTTCACATTTTTTGTAATCTTATAATTTTATTTTATTTTATTGTTTTGACATTAACTACAGCGTTCAAAAAAACTTTAAATATAAGTTGATGTTAGAATCAATCAAATAACCCATTTTTCACATTTATAATGCGAACTTATATCCAAATAATTGATAAAACAGGATGAGGTGTCCGGGTTTCGAAGCGTCCGGGAATTTGAATCATGACGTTATCAAATCAAATAATAAATATATTATTTAAGAAAAATGAAAATTGTCGACATCGGCCGATTTCGTAGAGGATTGCACTCACTTTTAATGTTGACTCAAATGTTCACAAAGTGCACAATTTTTTACTTTTATAGCAAGTTTTAGGTTATCCTTCTCCATCTAGAAAACGTACTCCAAAGCTGAGAAAATTCACTACAATTAGCTTTTTGGACACTGTTGATCCGACCTTTAGTTGCTGAGATATGACCATTCAGAAAATAAAAATTAACAAACGCTTAAGGGGTCTTGTTAAATTATCTGTGACCTAGAAAATATGTTTCCTACGGATTATTTTTTTTTTCAATTTCAATTGTTTTCATATATTTTGATGGAGGCGCACGGTCATTCTCAGAGCTTCGTTTTAGGTGAAGATTCAAGAAGTATCACGCACCTCCTTACCACGAATAAAATATTTAGTTACATTGATTTGCAATAATAACCTCCTTCACCCATGGCGGCATCAAGTAAAACATTTTTTTTAATGAAACATATATCTTCGACTGTTTTTTTTTTAGGTTGGTTTAAGATCAAAAACAAATTGCTAAGGGGTTGATGATTTTTTGCTAAATTGTTCAAACTAATACCGTCTACTAAACTAAAATTATGAATAAATCTGAAATTAAAATGTATCTTTTTTTCCAGCAATTTCCTATAATCATACTATAAAGCTTAACCTGAATTCAGTTATTTACGTTATCAACAGCATTACCATTCCGTTGAAATTGAATCGCCCTTTTCATTTCACTGGATGTCTGATGGCTGACGAGTCCGTCGATGTGACACCTCAAGCGATAACGACTTTGCATACTGGCTGTCCTTTTACGTTCCGTTTTTTATGCTTGGGGGGCAAAGTGCAACCATACACGTTACATCTCATTAAAACGATAAATCATCCATTCAGAGGGACTTGTGTTTTTGATTTGTAACTACGTCATGAATCGATAAAAAATATTTTTGCAGCAATATTCACATTATAAAAACAAGTAAATGTTTCCATGAACACTCTTGAAGAATATCGGTGCTGACACTTACAACGCGGATTCAGTGCATGTTTATTACCGTCATCAGGGATGACATTGGGTCTGGGGGTGAGATTGGGTCATACAAATTTCTGCATTTTTTATGACGATACTAAACTAATGGTAACTGAAAGGCCTTCACTATGCAATCGATTCTAAAAGGGATTCCGAGTCGTGGATTGAACATAAAACTCCCAATTTACCTCAACATACAAAGCTCAACAATCGTTGTACAAACCACACCGTATTCAAGTTATTAACTTTACTTCATTGACATTAACAGCCTACAAATCACAGATAAATAGACTTTGAATTATTGTTCAGAAGACTTTTTTAAATTTAAAATTAAACAAGATGGTCATTTAAATTGTGTGCTATAAAAATCTTCAAGAATTAAAAAAACTTTTAACAATCTCTGTGACTACCACCGCTGCACTGCATAGTTGCAAAGTCAAGACCGGAAACTATGCACACAGTTTCCATTGCAACGCCGGAAATGGCGGCAAATTTATCACCAGCCATAATGGGCGGGCGTGTAAATGTGAAGTACTTGTTTGCGCTATTGCTACCTCCAATCAGCACCACACTCGGGTACAGAGCTAAATGAAAGTGTCGAGTTGGTCGTAAAAATAGTCTGTGGAATGTCGTTTGGGTTGCTGGTGAAAAAACTTTACAAACATCCTTTGAGGGGGGAAACAAAGTAGGTTTTTGCCTTTGAGGAATTACGAACCTAAGTGAATTTCACGGTCTACATAAGGGACGAAATTTTGTCAATTTTCGAACAACACATTGGAATCGGATATGAAACTCAATTTTACATATTTAAGTAATTTATTTAAACAAGACGTCAGTCAAATACTAACAACTTGTGTGCTAAATTTAATCAATTAAAAAAACTAAATCATTGAACGATTATTTTTAAGTTTCGTTAGCATAGATTTACGTTGATTGTGTCGATGGTTAGCACCAATATATTTTTAAAATTGGGTCGTTGCATGCAATGTTGCATACAATATTGTAACGACAGCAGTGCTGTAAACGGCGCACACAAACGCGCAGTGAAGCACGTGCTAAAGCGTTTCGCAATCGTGAACACAAATTTTGAATCTTTTCACAGTCATTTACAAAAACTTTTTTTTTTCTATTTCGAAATTTGAAATTGAGTTCTATTATCAAATCAAAATATTTACGATATAAACTCTTAGACTTGGAAGGTTTTTATTTTTTGCATTTTTGGTTTGGCTGACTTTTTGAATACTTTCAAGTTGACCAAAGAGGTCATTTTGGATGTAATTTTTCGAACCATACAAGAATGAGCAATGTTGGTTAAATTTTATATTTTTTAAAACTTGACATGACAATTTGATAGATATTTGAAGAATTGTCCACAACTTGGAATGATTGGAAGCCTTTTGATACTGAACCTGAAAATTGACAATTTGTCGGAATTGGCCACAATCTAAAGGAAAATTTTGCCAGCACTGATCATGAAAATGGACATTTCATGTTCTTTATCATACAGATCAGCCTATAACATGACCACCTACACCTTTTTTGTGTTTCCCGTTGCAGTCCTGCCGATGTTCGTCAACAACGACATCCGCAAGGAGATGTACAAATCGCCGGAGCAGCAGGCCCAGGTGGACACCCAGTTCAAGAAGCTGTACATCTACCACATGGACAACGTAAGCATTCTGTTCGCGGACATCAAGGGCTTCACCGAGCTGGCGAGCAAGACGTCGGCCCAGCAGCTGGTCAAGGTGCTGAACGATCTGTTCGCGCGGTTCGACAAGATCGCCGAGGACAATCACTGCCTGCGGATCAAGCTGCTGGGCGACTGCTACTACTGCGTGTCGATGTTCGACAGCCAGAGCTGGAAGAGCCGGCCGGACCATGCCGTGTGCAGCGTCGAAACGGGCCTGCACATGATCAAGGCGATTAAGGACGTGCGGATGCAGACCAATGTGGTAGGTTGCTTTACTTTGAGGTTATGAGTTTAGATCTTTACGGATTGTTTCTTTCAGCACGACCTCGACATGCGCATCGGCATTCACAGCGGCTCGGTGATGTGCGGAGTGCTGGGTGAGAAAAAGTGGCACTTTGATGTGTGGTCTAACGACGTTATAACGGCGAACCACATGGAGTCGGGTGGCGTTCCGGGTCGGGTGCATATATCTGAAGCCACGCTGAACTGCTTGAACGACACGTACGAGGTGGAACCGGGCAACGGCGCGAGCCGCGACAGTCACCTCAAGATGATGAACATCAATACATATCTTATCAAGCGTACGGAGCCGCTGCGGCCACGCAAGAGACTGATGAACCGGATGAGCACGTTACAGTTCGAGAAGGAGGTGATAAGCAAGATCAACGATTCGAAGAATCGGAAGGACTCCAAAACGCCAAGCGTAGCGTCCAGCGGAACGAACAATAACCATATCACGAAACGCAGCTCCAAGTCGACGATTCACGAGGATGAAACGACGACGGATTGGATTCCGGAGATTCCGTTCAAGAACTTGAATCCCGTCGGGGTCAACAATGCCGAGAGCTTCCGAGATAAGCAGAACTGTGACCACGAGGACACCGTTCAATCTACCGAGGAGGTCGACGAGATCATTGATCAGAACATTCAGATCAACTCGAACAAGCAGATGCGCATGGAGTATCTGTACACTTGGACCTTGAAGTTCAAGGACTCTTCCCAGGAGGGTAACTTTTGCCAGCTTCGTGAGGACATGTTCCGGTCGAACATGCTGTGCGTGTTTGTGGTGTGGATTTTCATAGCACTTTGTCAGGTCGTGATCATTCCCAGGTGTACGGTTCTGATCGTGTCACTTTCGATCACCACGCTCGTTCTGACCATCGGCTGTATCCTCGTGATGGCAGAAGAGTTTTCTGCGCTGCCCTTGTTTCTGCAGAAAAGTTCGTCCACTCTTGTGCACGATCGAAAGCGGCGAACAATCTTCGTTTGTGTTACGATCATTTTGATGTCTGCGGCTAGCTCGATGGGACTGATCATGTGCGATTTGAAAGAATCTACCGTGACAACGGAAACCAAAGAACCTTCCATTGCCTTTTTGCACACGTTTAGTCCGTCGGTACCGAAGCAGGAGATCCAGCTGAACCTAACCGTAACTGCTACTATCAATCAGAACTTGATTCTGAACTCGCATAAAGTGGTCAACTTGGATTTGGAAACGCTTCTCAATGAGCAGAACAGGTCGCTGAAAGACTTGAGCGAGCAAGAGCAACTTCTTTACGGGTTGAATCCCACGTTCATAGAAATCCCTCAAAGCTACAAGACATCGTCAAGTAATTTGTCAACGGAAGAGATTCTGCTAGAGAAGGAGATAAGACCAGGACCACCGCCACCTCCGGGTCCCCCTGCTCCCCCGGGATCAAACACCTGCGTCCATCCCGAATACGTTGTCTTCACCTGGGTCCTCTGTCTAATATCCCTCGCCACCGCCCTGAAACTTTACTACCTCGTAAAAACCTGCATGGCCATCGCCATGGTCGCTTGTTACTCCATCCTAATCCTGCTCGTGTTCAACGACGTCTTCGAAACGTACGACACCGAGTTCATGCAGGCTAGCGGAATGCCGCTCGCGGCGCAAATGATGATTCTACTCCTCGTTTTCCTCACCATGGTCACGTATCACGCCCGGCTTGTCGAAGTGACCTCCCGGTTGGACTTTATCTGGAAGGAGCAAGCCGAGAAGGAGCTCTCGAACATGAAGTCCAACCGGCACCTGAACGACCTTCTCATCAAGAACATCCTGCCGGACCACGTGGCTTCGTACTACCTCTCCGAGGAGCGGGCCGACGAGCTGTACGCCCAGATGCACGAGCTGTGTGGCGTCATGTTCGCGTCGATACCGAACTTTAAGGACTTTTACTCGGAGGATATCGAGAACGGGAAGGCGTGCATTCGCATTCTGAACGAGATCATCTCGGACTTTGACTCGCTGCTGGAGGAGCCGCGGTTCGCGACGGTCGAGAAGATCAAGACGGTCGGGGCGACGTACATGGCGGCGTCCAACTTGCGGTACGGAAATAAGGTGAGTTGGGTTGGGACTCTGTTGTAGCGACACGCCGTTCCGGATGCTGCACTATCGCGACTATTTTTTAGCCACAAATTACAAGACTGATTTATTTCTCTCTCACACACGTTTGACAACGCCTCACTCCTCACTTCAAGCTTCCTCCTATTCCTAATCCCTACAGATCCAGCATTCGTCATCCGGATCCGACACAACACTTCAGTCGCACTTTCGCGCTAAACGCAGCCTCGCATGTTCCCACTAGATAGCTGTCACATGTTTAACACGCTTATGGAGAGCTACTCACTTTTTGGGTTATTGTTGTATCGTCAAATTTTCTTTTTGTTATTTCTGGTTGACGAAGATCGACGTTACATTATAAGTGTTAGCGGGATGAGATGATTGTTTTCAGCTAAAATTAGACCCAGTTGTTAATTGACCACTGCATTCTGATTCACTCCTTGTCAAAGTGGTCCTCCCTGTCAATCACACGGTTGCAAGGACTAGCCTATTTTGGGTTATTGTTACACGGTTAACAAAATTTACATTCCTTATTTGCAGACAAAGGTGGACGAAAAAGACGAACAAGCGGTCTGTGATTTGGTCGAGTTTGCGCTGGCGATGCGCCAGAAGCTGCAGGAGGTGAACAAGGACGCGTTCAATACGTTCCAGCTGCGCGTCGGCATCAGCAGTGGACCCCTGGTGAGCGGGGTGATCGGAGCCCGCAAGCCGGTGTACGACATCTGGGGCAACACGGTGAACGTGGCCTCCCGGATGGACAGCACGGGCGAGAACTGGAAGGTTCAGGTTCCGGACTACACGGCGGCGCTGCTGCAGACCAAGGGGTACACTTGCGTGGTATGTTTGACCTTGGAATCGCTCGAAGATTTGATTATCTTACTTCTTGCGACAATTTCAGCAACGGGGCGAGGTAAACGTCAAGGGCAAGGGGCTAATGCTCACGTACTGGGTGCTGGGCATGAACGTATCCGCCAGCCAGCTCACCTCACCGGCGCTGATGCCCGCGGGAGTTCCGCAGGCACAGACACCCTCGCTGCAGCGGCAGGTTTCACAGCACAGCTCGCTGGCGGCGGTCGTGTTCGGCATGATGCAAGCGTCCAAGCGGAGCAACCTCAACACAACCCGTAAGTAGCGCTGAACGGCCTCGATGTTGTCATCACGTTGTCGTCAGCTAAACAATTCAGATATCTCCGTTGTGTCGCTTCTGTCGATGTGTTTGGAGCTCCTCGGTTAACCTGTAACAACAGACATCCCAGAACTTTATATTCAGCCTGGTCTGTTGGGTGTGATTCTACGGGTTATCCCACTGTCTGTATCTTTATCAACGACCTCTGTGTGCTTTTAATGTGCTCTCTATATCTCTCTCTCTCTCTACTATTCTGATATTTTTAGCTGTCTGTATCTCTATACAATCTCATCACTCTAACTATCACTCTCTATCGCCGTCCGTACATCAAAACTTCTCGCCACAAAACACACAAACTTCGTCGTCGTCGAACTCGGCAGCAAAATGTGGCTGGAGTCGTGCCAAGAACTTGACCGTTACAAAGATGCGTTTGCTGGCACCGCCGTATGTATTCGCTTCCGCTGCCGCCGTTGTCTAACCCTGCCGCCACGTTCGCTAACCTCCGTAACTCCGCCAGTCCCCCGTCGGTTGTGTTCTGCTAAGTGTTCCCAAAGTATTTTGAAATCATTGGTATCGCGTTTCGATGTTCCCAGTCCCGCTCTCTTAACTCGTGTTCGGCATGTTCTGTGATTCTAACCTCAAAACCAGCAAGTTTTCAGGGGAAAAGGCGCTTCTTTTGTAACGATCCCTAACCTAACCTCACTTTTTGTTCCGTTTCACGCAGCAACCGGAACGCCCTCGCCGAGAACCCGGTTCGGGCGACGGGGAAGCACATTCAGCTCAGTGAGATTGAGTCAGAAAGTGCAGTCTAACAACCCGATCCGGCGGAACACGACCCGGGTGCGGGGCCGCAGCTACACCATGAAGAAGGTAAGTTCCGACACTTTAGGTGTAGTCATGTTTTCTATTTTTTTCCTGCATTTTTCGTCTCGTTGAAGAGTGAGATTGTGAGAGAAAATTTCTGCATGACAGTTGCGTAGTTTCGCTTTATGCCGCTAAAACTGCTGGTGCCGCCCCAGTTTTGTTGGCAGTCTCGACGCGAAGTTGTTCATCGTGACATTAAACGCTTTTTTGATACTGATTTCGGTTGACTGAATTCGCGAGGTGTGACTTTCGACGTTCCGATCGATTGGAAGGCCTTCCTCAAGGTACTAAGCACTTAAAGTGACTACGTAAGCAGAAATCAGTTCCAAAAATCTCGTTTCAACAATCCAACTAAAATGTTTTAACCTTTTCCAGCCGACCATTCCCCACTCGCCGACGGTGCAGTTCCCCCCGGAGCCGCCGGCGGTCCAGAGTGCCCCCGCGGACAGCAATGTGATACCATCCTTCCGACAGCTGCACCAGCACGTCTCCGAGGAACAGACTGGAGTGTGAATCGTGGTTGTTATAGAAGAAAGGCGTAGTTTTTATCGAGGCAGGAAAGGAATGGAGACAAAATTATACACTTAAAAACTAAACAATTTTTTAACCTGAACCGACTCGACCCTGCCATGACCGTAAAATGTAGTGCGGTCACTTTTGGGGCGCGGTCGAAAGCCGGTAGCCAAATATACTATTCTAGTCATGATGATGTAAGGAAAACAAACAAAAGCAACCAACACTTTTATCATACTTTAACTTATTGCACAAAAACTACAACTTTCGACTGTTCCTGTATCCGGAATTGGACGCGAAAGCAAACTTTTTAACCTTAAATCTCTGGAAACAATCGTTTTAACTTCTCAGAAGTAAGGGCTCTAGTTTGCATCTTTTCGACCGAATTGTTGAATCAAAAACAAACAAAAAAATCATCCAATAATTTATTGATAATATCTATTAGAGACACGGTAGATACAAAAACAGAACTATAGTGACAAGACACCTAAATGTGATTCTATATGTATTTTACTTTAGTTGAAGGAGTATATCGACTGTACTTGTGAGAAGAAGGACATGAAATGTATGAACTAATTGTTATGCCAAAATGTGGATAATAAAGAAAAATAAAACTAGAACGGTTGTTTTTAAAAAAGAAAGAAAATCCATTGGTAGTCATCTATTCAATCTACGGAGTAATTTTCTTGATTTTCGATTTTTTTTTTCGAGATTTTCAAAATTGTATTATTAGTTTTCCCATACATTTAGATTTTGCGGGCTGGCACGGAAAATAATGTAGACGGCATTTGTTGTAAACTAAGCCGTTTTTTATCGGTTTACAATCAAAATCCTTATTTTTAGAGCTTGGAATATTTCATGCCCTTCAATTTTCCCAATCTCAAAGTCAATAAAACACTTCGTTTATTTTCAAGAATTTTATAAACTATAAATGGGAAGCATGAAATGGCTTTTCATATTTAAAATACATATTGATTTCCAAAAAACTAATTTTACAACAAAAGATTTACAATAAAGCTCTTGTGAATTCAAGAAGAGTGATTCTTCCAGGAATTGGCATTTGCTTCAAATGTTTTTTTTTGTTTTTACCTGTTTGAAATTTTTTGAGTTCTTTTTTTTAATATTATCGATTTAGTATATTTAAAATGTTAATTTGCCTGTATAATGCCTAGAATATTGAAAAGATAAACTCTAAAAAATATTTTCCAGTTTAAAAAATCAACCCGGTTTTTTTCACATGAAAACGTACATTCCGCAGTAACAGTACAATAGGGCGTATCTGCGTTTGTAAACAAGCAGTCTATCCCTGTCTTACTTGACGTGAACTGTCACTTGAGCAAAAGGGAAAGACTGCTTGTTTACAAACGCAGATTCGCCCTATTGAAATGTTACTACGGCATTCTTTTATGTTCTTTTTTTCGTTTTTTATGTTTCCAATCCAAAACAAATCATCTCTTGAGTTAAAGGACAAGATGGCAAACCCACAAACTACAACCACAGACAAGATGATAAAAAATAATTTGGTATTGTTGATTTAAAAAAACTCGTCATTTTCTAAAAACGTCAGAAATAAATTCACCCTTTTTAAGAATTTTCAGATGAGAATCAGTTAAAAACAAACAAGACCTATTTTTTGTTTTTATGTTGTGTCCATTTAAAAATATTTTTATATATAAATTGCCTGTTTTGGGAATAGAACTTGGCAAATATTAATTTTAAAATAACAAAAAAAAATCTATAAATTTTTAAATTCAGATTTTGAAATATATTAAAACGAGTTTAAAAATGTTACGCTTACGTTTAATTTTTTGACGTTTTAATCAGAATTTTAACATGTTTTAATACGAAAAGGAGGCCTCTACAATTTGAGTTGTGCGGGACAGCGCTGAAAACGTGCGGAATTTCCTCCCGATTAGAATGGTATCAAGAATTTACGAACGCGCCAAACTGTCGAAATTTTGCATTTTTTCGGAGCACCAACACACTTACGCGAAGTTGCATTCGTTCGTCGAATAGCACAAGATCACCTAGCAGTGAGGTGCAAAATCGACCTGAAATTTTTTTTTGAGAATTTTAAAATTATGAAATTTCTGAATTTGCTAAATTTGGTAGGTAGCTTACATACGCAGTTTTTTTCAGAATTCGGTAAAGTTTACTCTAGAGTTTTTTTTAATAGGTTTTTTAAACATATGAAAGACAATAGCTTATAGGACCTTTTCAGCAAAAAAAACTCTAGAACAGCTGAACAGCTCGGTAAACTGAAACTTACCGAAATTCGGTAATAAAGTTCATTATTGTTCATCGTACAGCCGAAATTCGGTAAAACTTTGTTCTTTGACAGATGGTTTACCGATTTTTCAACTTCTGAATTCGGTAAAAAAAATCTAAGTGTGTATTCGTCTATCACACAAAATCAAACATAGTTTTCCCAAATTGTTAATTTATCATAAATTTAAAAAATATTCATAACAAAAAAAAATATTGAAGAGTACATTTAATAACTTTCAATATTTTCTCGGTTTTCACCCTCAATTAGCCCTCATTTATCTAATAGTGAAACTTTAAAAACTATTGGTTTGATTAAATATGTAAAAAAAATACCTTTTTTGAAAGATTCTGATATTTTTTATACTTCCATGCAAACCTACGGATAATTGGGTCCTAAAATGGAGCTTGGATTGCTGATATTATTTTTTACTTTATCAGCTTATTTTTCTGAGTACAATGACCCTTTGTACGACCACAAAGAGTTTAAAATGGATTTTTAAATCAATTTTGAAAAATTATCCTCGCGGTCCTTCTTGACAGAAAAGCTCCTACTTGACAGCTCGTTCCAAGGGGACCATAGTTAATCCATTGAAAAAATGTTGTCTTGTCATTTTTTTTTTGCTTTAAAATGAAAAAAAGTGATTAGAAATGGTTTTTAATCGTGTTTTTTACCTTTGTACATAAAAATTGACATAGGGCTTTAGTACCCAATTATAAAATCGAGGATTTAACATAATCGAGTCTGGGCTGTATTTACCGAATCCTCAGAGAATTGCTCTAATGTGATATTTTGAGCAGAATTGACTCTTTACATTGTTTTGCTTGATATTTTTTTGCTTAAACAAAAAATGATAACATTTTTTAAAGAATCAATATTTTTTCCTAATGATTGAGCTCGTTATGCTGACTTAGCATAATTCATTCATCGTTTGTTTCGCGTGTCCTCGTATCCAGAACAACCTTCAATGACCACGCGTGTCGTTCCTCAGAAACGCACGCGCACTTTGTCACCGATTTCGAAAGTCGAGTACACGCGAAGGTCAACGTTTATCAATGAAAGCAGAGAGCGATTTTATCAATAGAATTCATCGATTATGACTCGGGAGCGCTGGATGAACACTTTTCAATTCATAAAAAAGAATCTGTTTGGCTCACTGATCGCTGCTCACTGTGCGCATGAGCGGTGAGCCCGTGAGTCGTGAAGTCTGGAAATTTCTTCACTTCTCCAGGGTGTGCGTGATTGCACCAATACAGTTTCGTTTGTTTTGTAGGAGGGAGGCTCGAAAAAATACTAAAATTATTTTTTTCAAAATATTAAAAAAACATGAATGCGGAATTAGGTGTTAGGAATCATTTTAAAATTGAATTGCAAGCTTAATCAATTAGTTTTTTTTTTTAAATTTATTCAAACTTTCCGAGCAAAAAAATCACATTTTTGCTAAACAAATGAATAACGTCCCATTTACCCCACCAACACAACGGTACTTCCAAAATTCATTCATCTTCTCACTGCATTTGTGTTGGTGAGGGGGCTCCGGCCCCTCGCTGCGTACGTGTTGGTGATGAACCACACTAGGGTTGTGTTTGTATTTGCATCGGCCTCGGCTGGCCAACTTGGAGAAGTCCGTCGTCGTCATTGCTTGTATTATTTTTCGCTCGGTTGAACGTGTTTGAGATTTGCTCGGAGGAATTTTGTGTGGCCCTCTCTGGGTGGAATAACTATTAAATAAAAAGTGACTAAAATGTATACAAAACAGTTAAAATGCAGTGCGATGCACTTTAGAGGTTGATTGAAGAAGCATTAAGAAGATAATTCGTGAATAAACTGAAGAAATTTGTGTTTAAACTGCGAAGGTAAAAGATCAACATAAAACCAGAAAAAAACAGTGAAGAAGATTTACAAAATTGGTTTTAAGTGACTGAACTGTGCTTCTAGATTTGTGCAAAGGGCTTTTGATTGGGGTTTGTTGTGCAAACTTTGAAATGCACTGCTAGTTTTGTTGGTGGTTTTCTAGAAGGTGTAATTAATGTTGTTTCCTGCTAAACTGTAACGAGAAGACACCACCAGTGAGTGCGAAACAGGAGAAAATATTTACGGTGAACACATACACACAAACAATTGATGCGCCGTGACCTGACAGCCGACAGACGGTTTTGTGACTGGTGAGTTGAAAATGAAATAAAACTGTTTTAAATTTCCAACTTGTTTTGAATTTATTTCCTTCAAATTTTCCTCCCTGATAAAAAGTCTGACTAACAGGACATCTAAGCTAACTAACATTACAATTACAATATTATCAAACAAACAAAAAAAAATAAACATTTTCCAATAAATTAAAATGACAGAACTTATTGTTAAACTGTCAAATCGACGCTTACTTTTCTGATAGCGCCATATACATAGCCGTTGCGTGAAATATGGCGTGTTTTGAAATGTTAGCTTCGATATCTGGAGTTTTTTTAAAGGTCCAATAAACCATATTTCCAGTTTTTGCTTTTTGGGTGTTTTTAAAACCGCCTTGAGTCAGGGGTATTAAAAACACCCAAAAAGCTAAAAAAATGAAAATTTGGTTTATTGGACCTTTTTTTTTAAAAAAAAAACTCCAGATATAAGAAATCTTAATAGAAGTTTTAAAACTTTTCATTGCTAATGCAAAAAAAACATTTTCAGGAAAAATGTTTTTTTTTTTTTTCAAATCGAAATTGAACATTATTTCAAATATCAAACTAGAATATTTACATTTAGTACTAAACTGCCTTTCTACGCATAATTGTCCCATGTCGTTTTTTGACAATTTTGACTTTTTAGCGTTTTCGAGGTTAGTACTTTCTAGTACTTTGTTCGGAAACTTATCAAAAACAACATCAAGTCTGTTTGTCCCATCGTGAGACTTCTACGCATAATTGTCCCACCAAGAATTTTCTTTCAGGAAATCATAAGTTGTACGAAGAAAAGTTTCTTGTTTACCTTTTGTATAGCAAGAGGACAACTACTAAGAGTGATAAACTGCTAACTGGGGTGATTAGGGACACAAAGAGTGAAAAAGGACCCTCGGGACAATTATGCGTAGAAACACAGAAATCGGTCGAAAAATTTCAATCGCGTTTTTCTCAGTTGCACTTTTTTGAAGATGGGACAACTGTGCGTAAAACGGCAGTAAACCTCTTGAACCACTTATCTCATTTTTTCTTCTTTTTTTTTTTGAGCTTATCATTTTATGGGAAATTTGATATAATTTAAAATCTGCTTTAACCTAGAAAGGCATTTTTTTATTTTTTTTTTTATTATAGCTCGATTATCCGAAGTTTCGATTATCCAAAAGTTTGTCTATAATTTCCGATAATCGAAGCGGGACATTTTTTTTAGTTTACTTTTTTCTACTTTAAATTTATGTTCTATAACTCCATTTTTGAAAGGTTGATCAGAAATAAAATAAAATAAAAATCTTTTTTCAACATTCCATTCCCGCTATTTTGGCCGCCATCTTGGATTTAAAAATTCTAAATCACTTTAAAATACACTGAAAACCCCGATGGTTTGACATCAATTGTTGTCAAACAAACGGGGTAACTTTTTAGTTTGACACCCTCTTTACCCTCTTTACCCCCTTCTTTACACAGAGCTTACACCTACCAACAAATGTTTTGTTTGATAGTATGTGTGAGTCCCGTGTGAAAAGTGACAGTTCGATTTTTTCTAATTGTTAGACTAGTATTTTGAAATTTCAAACTATTTTTGAAATTATTGTCACACTTTTTTTGAAATTTCAAACTTTTTTTTTTGTTTTTGCGAAATTGACAAAATTGCCATTTTTCGGACCAACCTAAAGCGGCGTGGGTCACCTTACGAGCTAAAAAAAATACTGGTCAAATTATTTTAGCCAAAGAACCTCCAGAAAATGTTTGTCCCCAATCGGAGAACTTTTTTTTTGGTTTTATTGGGTTTATGCTCTTTTCAAATGGACTTGATGCATATGTAGTAATTTATCTTATTAATTTTATTTAAATTGTTCGTTAGTATTTTGCTTACTTTGTTTTATTTTATATTTTTCCAGCCTCTGTTATAATTGTTTGCTTGTTTCTCCCATTTTTAACTTCCAAGTTTCTACAAAATAAATTTGTAAATAAATGCATGAATAATTTAAATAAATTACAAATTGACTCCAAAATCGCTGCAAAAACAAATCTTTTCTCAGGACGAGTTGTACATGTACCGAGTTGCTTACAATATTTTTTGCAATTTCAAAAAACGCATTTTGAATGGGATTTTATGTCATACATTATGTTAACACATGACTTAAGTAAATTCACCGTTCAAAACAAAACAATATTGAAAAATGTTACTTTTCGATACAAGTTTTGAAAAGTTCAACTTTTCAGCATCCATTTCAGTGCTGAAAAGAAGACTTTTCGGCACTGGTATTAAAAGATATTTTTTTTCAAATCTGTACTTTTAGTAGTTAAAAGTAGGCCATTTCGTTTCTCCAGAATGACAGGATAAGTTGACAGTTTCACAGCGGGATTGCAAATCAGCAATTCCATTTGAAAAGAGCCTAAACCGAAAAAAAGTTCTCCGATCGGGCTCAAAATTTTTCTGGGGGTTCCTTGGCCAAAACAATTAGACCCGTAGGTTTTTGTTTGGCCATTAGGGTGACCTACATCGTACTAGGGTGGTTCGAAAGAAAGTAATTTTCGTCATTTTTCGCAAAAAACACTTTTTTCAAAAAATCATATCTCCGCGCCATTTCACCCGATTTTAGCTGTCTTAGACGCAAAAGAAAGGTGATTTGGCTAATAATAAGAAGTTTCAAAAATCTAGCTTAACATTTGAAAAAATCGTATGAAAACTTAAAATGGCGTTTTGACCGTGTCTGGACCAAAGAGCCTATGCCTGAAAATATTTTTCGGAATTCGGATTCCTCGGAAAATTTCACATAACATATCAAAAAATTGGCGATGTCGAACCGTCATTTCCAAGATATCATTTTTTGAAAATAAAAACTGAGTTTTTCGACGCGCCACGCGCAAAAACAGGAAACGTACGGTTCGACATCGCCATTTTTGTTTAATTTTATGTGAAACTTTCCGAGGAATCCGATAAAAATATTTTCAGTCATAGGCTCTTTGGTCCAGACACGGTCAAAACGCCATTTTTAAGTTTTCATACGACTTTTTCAAATGTTAAGCTAAAATCGGATGAAATGACGCGGAGATATGATATTTTGAAAAAAAAGGGTTTTGCGAAAAATAACGAAAATTGCCATTTTTTGAACCACCCTAGCACGATGTAGGTCACCCTAATGGCCAAATAAAAAAATACGGGTCTAATAATTTTGGTCAAGGATCCCCCTGAAAAATTTTGAGCCCGATTGGAGAACTTTTTTTCGGTTTAGGCTCTTTTCAAATGGAATTGCTGGAATATATTCTTATTTTCAAAACATTGGCACAATCACATGAAACAAGATTTTGTGAAATCTTAAGAACTTTTTTTTCCAATTTGTCCAACTTGTTGAGATTTGTCTGATCACGCTCACGTCTGATCCGTCGGATGGGGAAGTAAATGTTGGCCCGGTTCTAACCTAGAGGTCGTTAGCTCAGTCCAGGCGTAGGAGTCGCTGGGAAAAAGTCTGTTTCGGTCGAGTCGCTGGTCGGCAGTTGGACTCACAATCCAAAGGTCGGCAGTCAGAATCTCGGGATGTATGGTAGCACAGGTGTAAAAAGAGGTTTGTATTGTCTCGCCGTTTGGATTGTGTATTGACATTTTTGTTTCAGACTGTGGTCATTACAGAGTTTTAATAATTGCTTCACTCTTACCGCTTAATGAAAGCTAATTCTTCTTAGTGCTACTGAACTGACTAACTGCTACGGGGCCGGCTTCCAACTTCGAATCGAACGGTTGATGATAACAACGGTTGTTCGTAGCGTCAGCAGCAACAGGGCCAGCAGCAGTAGCTCGGTTCCGGAGCCCGCCTTTTCGTTGGAAGTGGATGATTTAAGTTTTGCACTGCCTGCGGAATTTCCTCGACGAACTTGCGTGGTGCGGTTAATCCCGGAGGACTGCCGTGTTGCGGATGTGCGGTTTTGTGCTCCCGTCCTGAAGCCATGCCAAGAAGGTTTAATAAATCAACTCAGGGATAAAGACCCTCTCTAACGTAACACTCAGTCAGAAAATGAGGCTAACGCGCGGAGGTCGTTCCCAGTCGGTCAACAACAGAAACACACACCATATGCCGCACTATATGTTGGAAGAGGATGATGAAGAAACTGGAAGAGAGAAAAATGAGTGTATTATGAAAATGGACTACTTCCGATCCGGTGGCCAACGAGAGACAATCAGCCGGCGATAGCGCACAGCACAGGTTGGCATTGTGCCCAGGAAGTCGTGATTGTTTTCTATTTTTTGTTGTCTACTTTCTGTTCATATGGGTATAATATGGAAATGGGAGGTTATTTTGCGGTGACAACGCAGTTAATGAAGCTATTTCGTTGCATGTATGTGAGGTAACCCACATTCCAGTGCGATAGCTTGCCATTTTGAAATGAAAAACTGTGAGGTAAACTTCCTAAACAAAATTCCTACGACTTTTCAAACTCTGGACACATTCTTCAAATTCAAAAACCAAATTTATTACATTTCTCCTTGGAGTACACCCAGCAGAGCACAACATCTGCGTGCTACTGAACAAAAAGTACCAAACGGCATCCAACTATTGCTGTTGCTACTGCCTGTCATGCAGTGTGGTTAACCGTGAGTCATGAAACAGCAAATTCTGCACCAAAAGCGGAAGTTGGCCTTCGCCGTCCCGCCATTGCTCGCAATGACACCTGTTGTTGCAGGTCAAACGATGAAGGCTTTGGCATTTAGAACAACACATATCAACCCAAAAAAAAGAACCATGTTTGTGGGAGCGAAAATAATTGCACTTCCCCGTGGTTCGAGTTTGGTTAATTGTGTTGATAATGGTCGTAAATGGTCGTTACATTTTGGTTTGCGACATACGATTTTGTTGTTATTTTTTCGGTAGCAGTGAACTGATGATGCCTTTAAAATAGGGCAATAATATTTTATTTTACGACCCAGAGCAGATTATGGTTACTACTGAAGATCAACAGAAAGTCGCCCCACGTCGGCGGCTGTTTTTGTTCTAATCGCATTGAGACATGTCAAAAACAAGACATAATGGTAAAATAATGATGGAGACTTTGCTTCTCTTTATTTTGAATTATATACCATCTAATTCATAATTTCTCATGTTGTCTGTAATTCCAAAAAAAAAACTTGTGATTCGAGTAAAAATTTCCGAAATAACTTTCTGTTAGGGCGTAACTTTACGTGATTTTGTCCAACAATACGCCCTATTGAAAAGTTGTTGAAATTAAAATTTGCGTTTATTTTATTAGGTAAATGTTGACATTGACAGTTCAGAAGAATATCCTAATTCAAGCACAGTTAAAATGTGTTCCTCCAACACATTCAGAGCTATTTATTCCACACAACAACACAATGATGTAAGTCACTCTCGCTCACATCCACACAAACGTCCCCAGATGGTGTCACGTAACCAATCAGCCGTACAATAGGCCCCAGGTTATGTTGTTCCATTCAAGGATATCCCTTAATGGTGTCCCTTACTGGACGACAATACCCCAACCTAATGAAAAGGACCCACGTCCTCCTGGCCAGCTGTCGCACGTTGACCACTTCCGGTTTCCGTGCGCTGACTGGTGATAGTGTCAAACAAACGAGAAAGAAGCCGGCCAATTCGCACACTCCTAATGGTGTCCGTTTGGTATCGCCGTTGTACGCGGTTGTCGTAATTAGATTGTTGAATAATATAGTTTTTTTTTTTATTAACTTTTTACCTTAACTTTTTTTTTTTCAAAAAAAATCTCCACATTGCCGGAGACATAAAATCGATCCGAAAATCCATTCCCAAGTTAGAAATATTCGAATATTTACTTGCCCATTTTGTATGACCAGCCCGCAAAACTGTAGGGAGCCTTGTAAGCATGAGCATGAGCATGGTTGACTGCCAAATGAATTGCTACTCCGTTATTGACAGATCAGCTAAAGTTAAACAATGAGTAAAAATGATCAGTGGGAGTCAACCATCTGTTCACTGTTCAACCGGTTAAATCGCTAAAGACCCTATTTTATTAGTCAATACCGGCGCCCTCCCAAGAAGCCTGCAGTTCAACAAGGGTTGGAATGTTAGTCCAATACGTGAATTGGCAGACTCTTTAGACATGGAGTTTGAGGCTCCATTCCTGAAGACACCACATGATACCGTTGAATCCACAGTATCTCATCCAAGCCTCACGCCTGCTTCTTTTCTTTATGTTAGTAGGATAAAGTATTAGTTCTTCGATGCCTGTTGTATTTTTATGCTCAAGGAATGTGGGGCAACAAGTTTTGCCTAGATACATGTCCAGGAAATGACCCAGAGTCCCATCCCAGAAGGATTTTTAAATTTGGGTCATTCCAGCTGAAGCGGAACAGCATTTGAAAATTACCCTCTCCGATCCTGCTCAAATTTGGCAGGGCTGTTGATACTTTCGAAACATGCAAGAATCCCGAATTTCATCCAAATCGGACCACCCCCTTTATTTTTGTACTTCCCCAAAAAATCGACTTTTTGGCGATTTTTGTGCGAAACCCCTATTTTCAAACGGCGATAGCTCAGGAACCACAAATCTTAGAAGGTCGGTCTTAGACTCAATTTTGAAGGAAATTGGACTTAGAATCCATTTCCGAGATCAAAATTTGGATTAATTTATTTTTTCTACCTGTATTGCGCAATTGAAAACTTTAAACGGCCGTATCTCAAAACACCCCATCTTATTTTTTTGATTTGACCTCACCATCGTGTTCCCCGGCCAATTTTACACAAGAATCACTTATCGACAGAAAGGAATATGTTTCGTTCCTGAGATATCGAATTTTAAAGTTTTGAGTATTTGAGATTACCTACATTAGCTTCATTCGCCGCATCTGCTAGAAGCACTCATAAGCGCTGTTCAATAACTGCTACCTGGTCATTTATTGGAATAAAATTTCATATTAAATAATCTTTAGCAAATTGGGCAAAATAACTGTCGTGGTGATTATTGCATTCGATCGTAATATTTCGATCGTAATTTCTCGACTCACAATCGTGATTTCTCGATCGTAATATTTCGATCGTAATTTGTCGATGGTAAGTCGTAATTTGTCGATAGTAGATTGAGATCATTCGATCGTAATTTCTCGATCTTCCATCGACAAATTACGACCGACGATCGAGAAAATCTCGATATGGGTTCGAAGCTCGTATTCAATAATTTAAAAAATTTAAAAAATTTCAAAGATTATAAAAAATTCAAAAATTTTAAAAAATTTTAAAATTGCAAAAATTTAAAAAATTTCAAAATTTTTAAAAATTTAAAAAAAAATTAAAAATTTAAAAAAATTAAAAATTTCAAAAATTTAAAAATTTCAAATTTTTTTAGAATTTTTAAAAATTTCAAAAATTTCAAAAATTTCAGAAATATTAAAAATTTTAAAAATTTAAAAATTTCAACAATTTTAAAATTTTTAAAAATTTCATTTTTTTTTGAAAAATTCAAAAATTTTTAAAAATTTAAAAATTTCAAAAATTTTAAAAAATTCAAAATTTTTAAAATTCAAAAATTAAAAAAAATTAAAATTCGAAAAAATTTCAAAAAATTAAAAAATTTTAAAAAAATCAAAAATTTAAAATTTAAAATAGAGTTCAATTTTTTTTAATATTTGAATTTTTTTAAAGTTTTTAAAACTTTTGAAATTTTTAAAAACCTTGAAATTTTTGAAAATTTTATAATTTTTGAAATTGTTGAAATTTTTAAAAATTTTGAAACTTTTAAAATTTTTGAATTTTAGAAATTCTTAAAATTTTTGAAATTTTTAAAAATTTTAAAAATTCTAAAAAAATTTAAAATTTTTGAATTTTTTTGAAATTTTTGAAATTAGATTTTTCTCAATTTTTCTTATTTTTTCATATTAAAAAATTTAACTTAGATTTTTTAAAAAATATTTTGTTTAAAATAAAAAAATATTCAAAAAAACGGTATTACAAATTACGATCGTAATTTCTCGATCCACGATCGAGATTTCTCAACAGTCAAATTACGATCGTAATTTCTCGATGGTAAGTCGTAATTTGTCGATGGTAGATCGAGATTTGTCGATGGTAAGTCGTAATCTTACTATCGAGAAATCTCGATCGTGAGTCGAGAAATTACGATCGTAATATTACGATCGAATGCAATAATCACCACGTGTATAACACTGTAGGCATCTGGCGTTAACGTGAAGACTTCCATCTTTGCCATGATTTTTCGTTCTGGATATAAATTGTGCGTCGCTATTAATATTTTGACAACATTTCTTTTAAAAGTTGTTTAGAATAGTGCCCTAAACAAGCTGATTCATTTTGGTAACGATTATCCCAATAATTGCAAAGTTATGGAAATCGCCATTGATCAATGATTGCCAACTAGGATGTCAATGATTGTACCTCAAAATTATGTAACTTTTGAAACACATTTGATTTAGACCAACAATTCTTTCAGTGGCTTTAAGAAGGCAACAACCGGCACATGCTGATTACATTTGGTGCAGAAATTCGTTAAATTGAATTCAGTACAGAACAATTTAGAGTGATGATCAATTTTCTTCGAAAATGATCAAAGGCTTCACCTTAAATCGCAAATGTTTATCCGCTTAAAAAAATGAGATGAATTTCTGTGCTAACCCACAGGATAGAGCAATAACGACACACAGTACAGGGCAGAATTGGATTCCGATGCAGCGAGCAGAAAAATGCAATTGATCTTGTTACTTGCAAGATTTACTGAACAATAAGTGCACGATACATTATTGAGTAAAAAATATGAATTAAAATGAATAAAATTTGTTGATACGTTGTACTCTAGTGAAGGACGATCACAAGGAGTAGGAAAAAGATTTCTGGAAAGTATAAAACTGAAAAATGTAAGAAAATCACAAAGTTCAGCTAGTTCCCAAAATTTAGTAGCGATGATTTAGACACCGTCCGAACAATAATGTTTTTTTTCTTCTATCATTTCGGATTCTTGGAACACAATACGGCTACTAAGTGTACTTTGACCAAAACCATCCATTAATTAAATTGAGCTGGCTCACAATATAAAAATCGATTTAATATAATCCATCTTTTGAACCATAAAGCAGATTTTGGAGTTTTTGCTGAATGGCACTATTATGCTACCGCTCATGACAAAGGCCCTAGTCATGGCCTCGGGGTACTCTAAAACGGTTAGCAACTCGTAAAAAACGGTACATTCAAAATAACCCAATAAATATTCCTTGAACAAAAAAATTATTAAGGTATTAGCTATTTGAAAATTGCGTGAAATTATAAAAATAAAAAATAAATTAATCATTTTTCACAACATCAGGTAGTAATTATTAAAAAGTGCTCCTGAGTGCTTCTAGTATATGCGGCGAATGAAGCTAATGTAGGTAATCTCAAATACTCAAAACTTTAAAATTCGATATCTCTGGAACGAAACATATTCCTTTCTGTCGATAAGTGATTCTTATGTAAAATTGGCCGGGGAACACGATGGTGAGGTCAAATAAAAAAAAAAAGATGGGGTGTTTTGAGATACGGCCGTTTAAAGTTTTCAATTGCGCAATGCAGGAAGAAAAAATAAATTAATCCAAATTTTGATCTCGGAAATGGATTCTACGTCCAATTTCCTTCAAAATTGAGTCGAAGACCGACCTTCTGAGATTTGTGGTTCCTGAGCTATCACCGTTTGAAAATAGGGGTTTCGCACAAAAATCGCCAAAAAGTCGATTTTTTGGGGAGGTACAAAAATGGAGGGTGTGGTCCGATTTGGATGAAATTTGGGATTTTTGCATGTTTTAATAGTATCAACAACCCTGCCAAATTTGAGTAGGATCGGAGAGGGTAATTTTCAAATTTGCACTTTTTCGTGCACAGTTGAGATGGAATGACCCATTTATGGAATATTTGAATCAAAATATTTGAAGTTCAAATATTTCTGCTGCGCTGCTATGGGGAGGACTTAACACATATGGGTAATTCTCCGCCAACTCACACAGCAGTTGCCGCGACCCCTCTTCGATTTGCGTGAAACTTTGTCCTAAGGGGTAACTTTTGTCCCTGATCACGAATCCGAGGTCCGTTTTTTTATATCTCTTGACGGAGGGGCGGTACGACCCCTTCAATTTTTGAACATGCGAAAAATTTGGTGTCAAATGGACTTTTATGTAAAATTAGACGCCCGATTTGATGACGTACTCAGAATTCCGATAAAACAACATGCAATTTTATGGGAAATTTAATGTACTTTTCGAATCTACATTGACCCAGAAGGGTCATTTAGAACAAAAACTTTCATTTTAAAATTTCGTGTTTTTTCTAACTTTGCAGGATTATTTTTTAGAGTGTAACAATGTTCAATTGTAGAGCAGATAATTACAAAAATTTTGATATATAGACATAAGGGGTTTGCTTATAAACATCACGAGCTATCGCGATTTTACGAAAAAAAGTTTTGAAAAAGTTACGTTTTGCGTCTCTCTTTGTTTCGTCGTCCGTTGCTGTCGCGGGTGACGATGAACGGCCATGATCAACGACGACCAACATTTTCAAAACTTTTTTTCGTAAAATCGCGATAACTCGTGATGTTTATAAACAAACGCCTTAAATATATCAATTTTTTTGTTCAAAAATGGAAAGGGTCGTACTGCCCCTCCGTCACGAGATACCAAAAAACGGACCTCGGATTCGTGATCAGGGACAAAAGTTACCCCTTAGGACAAAGTTTCACGCAAATCGAAGGCTGAATCAACATAATTTTGTTACCACACTTCTTTCTGCTTCTTTTCTTGCTGTTGCCCGGATAAGGTATTGGTTTTCGATGCCTCCCGAGCTTCGATGCTATGCAAAATTGTACGGAGTTTGAAGCCCTATGTCAATTTGACTGTACAACCACAAAACATGTAGGATTCGAAATGAATTTTTAAATCAATTTAAAAAAAAATAACTTCGCGGTCCTTCTTGGCAGAAAACATCTTACTTGTCTTGACAGAAAGCATCCTACTTGACAAATAGTTCCAAGCGAGCCATAGTTGATCCATCGAAAAAATGTGGTCTTGTCAATTTAGTTTTAGCATAAAAATTAAAAAAAAAAGTGATCAGATATTATTCATCGTGCCAGCCAGCCTTTAATTTTCGTATGGTCCTTTAAATCATATTCCCATCATTAGATAAAAAAAATATATTTTTTTAATTCAGGTCTGAAAGGGTTGAAGAAAAAAAAATAAATTGACGAACTATCAACTAGGAAGCTTTGTGAAAAGAAAATCCGTGAAGTTAATTTAAAAAATTGAATTTAAAATCCACTTAAATTCTATTCAACAATAATAAAAATATTTCTTTTAAAGCATCATTTTAGGACCCGATTCTCACTAATTTCAGAATACCACATTTCACGCTCTAAACGGGCATTGATCGCCAAAAATCAATTTTCCAACAAATTTTTGAAAAGCATTGAAAAGAAGAACTCTTAAAATTTTATAAAATTTAACGTTTGGAAGTTTTACTTGTTTTATGTGACTTTGCCAATGTTTTTTTCTAATCTTTTTTTAAGGGGTCAACTTAGGCTGTGTTTTTTACTAACATTTCCTATATTTTTAGTAAAAAGATGTTTGCAGTAATTTTTGCAGTGTCCCAGACTTTGCCTCCAAGTATTTTTTTTACAATTTAAATAAGGCCGTTGCAAATATTTTTCAAAGTTCGGTGGAGCAAAGAAACTTTTGCTTTTTTGAATATTCTAATAAACAATATTTTCAAAAATAGTTGTAGATCTGATATGAAAAACTTTTTTATTTGGGTAATTCTCTACCAACTCACACGAAATCGGGAAAGGTTGCCCCGACCCCTTTCGATTTGCGTGAAACTTTGTCCTAAGGGGTAACTTTTGTCCCTGATCACGATTCCGAGGTCCGTTTTTTGATATCTCGTGACGGAGGGGCGGTACGACCCCTTCCATTTTTTAATATGCGAAAAAAGAGGTGTTTTTCAATAATTTGCAGCCTGAAACGGTTTTGAGATAGAAATTTGGTGTCAAAGGGACTTTTATGTAAAATTAGACGCCCGCTTTGATGGCGTACTCAGAATTCCGAAAAAAACGTATTTTTCATCGAAAAAAAACACTAAAAAAGTTTTAAAAATTCTCCCATTTTCCGTTACTCGACTGTAAAAAATTTTGGAACATGTCATTTTATGGGAAATTTAATGTACTTTTCGAATCTACATTGACCCAGAAGGGTCATTTTTTCATCTAGAACAAAAATTTTCATTTTAAAATTTCGTGTTTTTTCTAACTTTGCAGGGTAATTTTTTAGAGTGTAACAATGTTCTACAAAGTTGTAGAGCAGACAATTACAAAAATTTTGATATATATAGACATAAGGGGTTTGCTTATAAACATCACGAGTTATCGTGATTTTACGAAAAAAAAGTTTTGAAAAAGTTACTTTTTGCGTTTCTATTTGTTTCGTCGTCCGTGTCTGTCGCGGGTGACCATGAATGGCCATGATCGATGACGACCAACTTTTTCAAAACTTCCGGCTTCCGGCTTCCGTGAAATCGCGAAAAATCACTAGCCCTACTGACCACTAAAGCAAAGATTCAAAGTAGCGCATGTAAAATTGATTTTCTTAGGTATGGAAATTAGTAGAATTTCCCTTTATTAAAATTCGTAATATTACTTCAACAACAAGTTTTTGTCAGTAGGGTAGAGTAGTCATCAATGAGACACGGGGAACAATGATAAAATGGCTCTCACAAGTCGTAGTTTCAACCAATCAGGCTCATATTTGGGGGAAAGGTGTGTCTACTTGATACACGTTTGCCATAATAGTGGCTTTGGTTATGGACGCTCCCTTGCAAAGTTATTCATAAATGTTTGATTCTGGGGTGTAAAAGTAAATTATGGACAAAAATTACATTTTCGCTCATAGGCTGCCATTAACACAAAAACTAATTTTTCTTCAGATTTCTTTCGACTATTCATAGGGAATGAGTTGGGCTACAATGTCCTTTCATCAGTTTTGACCAAAATTAAGAATATACCCAGAATCCAGGGCTGTCTCATTGTTCCCCACTCTTTTCAGCCCATGGGTAACAATGAGACACTTTGATTTTTCTTCATTAAACTTTTCAAAATCTTTGTAAATCTTTCAAAACATGAATTTAAAGTGATTTTTGGCATATTTATTGAGTTTAAACTTCATTTAACAAAAAATATAAAGTTATTTGGCATGAGTATATTGTTTTTACAAAATTTAGATACTTTTTAGTATAACTTTTGTTAATACAAGTTTTAAGTTGGCAAAATTGCTTTAAAATGTTCAAGCCAAGTCACCTGCAATGATACAACACAAAAACATGATGTTTAGCTGGAAAAGTTTTGATTTTTATAGAGTGTCTCATTGTTCCCCACCTGTCTCATTGTTTCTGCCAAGTGCGTCTACAATGAGACAATTGACCGATCCAAGTTGAAGGCAGTTTTGCATCGTTGCGGAATACGTGGTACAGCTTTGAGGTGGTTAAGCAGCTATCTAAGCAGCCGAGTACAAGTGACAAGGTACAACAGCGCAACATCGCCCGCTACGGATGTGAATCTTGGAGTACCACAGGGAAGTGTACTAGGACCGCTGCTGTTTATTCTGTACATGAACGACCTAAAACAAGCGTTACGGCAGGCACAAGTGAACTTGTTCGCCGATGATACAGTTCTGTTCGTAGTGGGAGATAGTTTGGACGAATGTTTTGACGTGATGAATGCTGAACTAGCAGGATTTGTCGATTGGCTGAGGTGGAAGAAACTTCAACTTAACGTCAGCAAAACGAAAAGCATGATTGTGACTACACGGCGTCTCAATGACATTAGCAGATCAGTTATGGTAGATGGCGAGGCAGTTGAACGGGTGGAAGCGATTAAATATCTTGGAGTAATGCTGGACGAAAAACTCAACTTTAACGAACACATTGACTACACGATACGGAAAGCAGCTCGCAAGTATGGCAGAATCAGCCGATATGTGCAAGTATGTGCAGAATCAGCCGATACCTGACCTCAGAAGCAAAGATACACGTCTACAACTCTTTGATTGCTCCTCATTTTGACTATTGTGCCTCAATTTTGTTTCTTGCAACCCGGACGCAGCTAAAACGAATGCAAGTGCTTCAAAGCCGAGTTATGCGTCTGATACTGAAATGTGACAACACCTTAGTTTTTGTGTTTAGGATTAGGAAAGGGATGGCCCCAAAATACTTGACGGATACGGTGGTACACGGAAGTGACATTCATCAGTACAACACAAGACAAGCTGACGACCTCAGACTGCTGCAATGCAAGAAGACTTGCACCCAGAACTCCCTACTTTATAAAGGATACAACCTGTTTAATCAACTCCCCGACGAAGCTAAGCTCACCAGCAACATCAACGAGTTTAAGAGGCACTGCAAGACTTTCGTTTTACGAAGACCACTGGAGTAGGTACCCACGATTGTACTGTGAGGAAGAGCATGTTATGACGGCCGGCCATCTTCATTATCGGTACAAATCGCATGGGATTTACCTTGGGCCGCATATGAAAAAGTTTGATCAAAAGTAACGCGAATCTGGGCGCGGTTTTAACCCTATGTGCTCATATGTGTGTGAGATAGCAAATGATCTCAAATCCCTAAATAGGAGAAAAGGAAGCAGCAGCGAGTGACATAAAAGACTCAACAAAGGATTTGTATGAGCGCCTTGAGGTGATGTAATGAGAGAAACGGATGGGCATACACGGAAGTCGAGTAAGATTTAAGGATACTCTCAAGCACTGGAATAGAATTATCGAAAGATATCTGCTCGTAAACCTTCCATACTACAAATAATGTGTATGGGCAAGAGGTGGGCCATCCAAGGAAAAAAAAAAAAAATGAGACAGTTGAATAACTCTGGCTGTAGACATCAGATCGATCTCATATTTTGGTCAATGCTAGAACACTTTAATAGAAAGAAAATGTAAAAAAAAGCTCATAGAAAAATGCAGACGATAAAAATACAAAAATCATTGAAAGTTGAAAACCAAAAGTGTCTCATTGATGACTACGCTACCCTACATTATTCTACAAAATCAGACAGCATGAAACACATAACAATTAGAAAAAAAAACGTTTAAATAGCGTTCATTTCTCTTCTAAAAACATCAATTTTAGAGAAAGGGGAGCGACCGTGGCTAACTGGTTACGTTGTTCGATTTGTGAGCGAATGGTTCTGGGTTCGATTGCCCATCTGCTCCCATCGAAAAATTTAAGAACACAGAAATTTGGAATGATGAATATGAACGAAAATTCGAAGTCGCTCGAAACGGGGTTCGATCCCCCGTCCTTTGGATTGGTAAGCAAAAATGCTAACCACCAGGCCATGACGTTTCATTTTTTGTTTCCCCCTTTTTTTTTGGGTCCCCATTGAAATTATGAGGGGATGTGGCAGGACAGAAATTTTAAATAAAATATTGTGATAGCATAGCACGATCGTGACGCCCTGTCAATCAATCCTTGGACAGCAGAGCAAATCCTTTGCAATCCACCACCGCCACCGCCTTCGTCATCGTCGTTGCAGATACAATCGGATGTGTTGTGTGGCCTTTACAGACTGGGGGAAAAAAGCTATGAATGAATTTACATGAATGAATGGCGAGTCGAGTCGAGGCGGCGTCGCCGTCGTCGTTGGCGTGTCTTTCGTCGTAATGCCGAACCGAGTACTCGCTAATATACACACAACACTAAATATTACACAGCGTAACAAAATATTTTTTTTATTTTTTGGCAGCACGAAAAAAAATGCTCCTCTAGGGATCGGCTTCCTGAACAAAATGCAACCTGGCGCATATTTTTATTGTTATCCTAACTCGAGATATTCAATGCAGAAGTTTTGCATATGAATCACCCCCCGTCGGAAAATATTTTTTTATTTTGTTTTCTCTGTAACTTCTGATCAATTAGGTCTTTTTGGACGCTTCCGGTGTCATTCGACGGTAAATTGTTAGAAAAACTCAAGATTTGGTCCCATTGGCCGGTTCCCGTAACCGGTTCCGGAGGAAATCCGGAATATTGGCCAAAACTGTGCAAAAACTTCAAAATTTTGAAGTTTTTTGCTCTTAATGCGAAGTGACACACTATAGCATGAAACAATCCATACAAACTAAAAAAATGTTGGTCCCAGCATGTTTGAAGGTGTTTAATTGAAAAGGTGGCCATTGAGAACCGGTTCCGGTCAATCCGGATCCGGAAACTCCGGAAAAAATTAAGCAATATTTTCACAATTCCAATGTGTCAGACAGATATAAATAAAAGTGTTGTTGAAGCATTCTTTGCTACTATCATATTACCACAAAAACATGGCCAAGTGGCCAACGGGAACCTGCTCTGAATGTTCCGGATCAGGGAACCTGTGGAAATTATATTTTTTTTTTTATTAATTTTATGAAGCAGTTTTTATTAAGACATTTTCAATGTATCTGATAAAAATCTGAATTGATTCAAAATCAAAATCAGAAATGTGGCCAAGTGGCCAACGGTAACCTGTTCTGATTGTTCCGGATCATGGAACCAGTGGACACTTGACATTTTTTTTTAATTTTAAAGGCGGTTTTTTATCAAGAAATTTTCAAGGTTTCTGGAAAAAATATGAATTAATTCGAAATCAGCATCAGAAATGTGGCCAAGTGGCCAACGGGAACCCGTTCTGAATGTTTCGGATCAGGGAACCAGTGGTCACTTGAAATGTTTATTAATTTAAAATAGCATAATTTAATTAGGAAATTTTCTACTTTTCTAGAAAAATCAGAATTAATTAAAATCAGAATCAGAAATGTGGCCAGGTAACCAAAATGAACCCGTTTTAAATGTTCTGGATTAGGGAACCAGTAAACATTTGAAGTTTTTATCAAGCTTAAAAAAAATATTTTGATTAATGAAATTAAAAATTCCTGTAAAAATTCAGAACACATTCGAAATTAGAATTAGAAATATTGCCAAGTGGCCTTCGGGAACTCGTTCTGAATGTTTCGGATCATGTCACCAAATTAATTTTAAAAATGCATATTTTAATTAATGAAATTTTTAAATTCCTGGAAAAATCTGAATATATTTAAAATTAGAAATAAAAATGTTGCCAAGTGGCCAACTGTTCCGGATGAGGGAACCAGTGTTCACTTGTTTTTTTTTTGTTTTTTTTTATAAAGCATATTTTAATTATGAAATTTTCTAGATTTATAGAAAAATCTAAATTTATTTGAAATCAGAATTGAAAATGTTGCCAAGTGGTCAAGTGACTGGTCACAATTTTTATTAATTTGAAAAATATAGTGGTTTCTTTGAAATCAGAATTAGAAATGTTTCCAAGTGGCCAACGGGAACCCGTTCTGAATGTTCCGGATCAGGGAACCAGGGGTCACATGAAATGTTTATTGATTTAAATAAAAGCTTATTTTAATTAAGAAATTTTCTAGTTTTCTTGAAAAATCAGAATTAATTCAAAATCAGAATCAGAAATGTGGCCAGGTGACCAACAGGAACCCGTTTTAATTGATCCGGATTAGGAAACCAGTGAATATTTGAAATTTTTATCAAGTTTTCAAAATCATATTTTGATTAATGGAATTTTAAATTTCCTGTAAAAATTCAGAATTTAAATTTTTAAATTCCTGTTAAAATCAGAATTAAATATGTTGCCAAGTGGTCAACGGGAACCCGTTCTGACTGATCCAGATCAGGGAACCAGAGGACACTTGATTTTTTTTATTGACTTTAAAAATGCATATTTTTATTAAGGGGTTGTTACGGGAAAGTCGAAAGAAAATCCGCGCCGACCGAAACCTCAATCCGCGCGAAATCCACGCCATATAAAAAAAAATCGCGACAAACATTCAAGAAACATTATTTCCAAAGAAAAAAACTAATACAGAAAGTATTTGATAAAAAAAATGAAACTCGTTTTATGTTTGAAGGAATGAAAGCAAAAAATCCTTTCAAAAAATACCTAAAGAGACGTCAAGAAAAGTGTCACAAAACAAATTCTTTTTGCGAATCAGAGGAACACTACAATAATTTTGACCAATATAAACAAAATAAAAAATTATAAACCAATAGGTATAAACAAAATTTAAAAATCTAATAAATAAAATTTAACTTCATAAATATAAGCTCAAAAAACCAAAATCTAAAATTTTAATATGATTGAATTTAAGATTTCGAAATTCTAAAAGTTCAAAATCTATGAATTTTAATACAGATTGTATTCCAAATTCCTCACTTAATTTCGAATAATTCCGAAAAAAAATTGCGTTTCCAATATTTGAAATATTTTCTTCCAAAAATTTAAGATTTTAGGAATTTAAGAATTTAAGAATTTAAGAATTTAAGAATTTAAGAATTTAAGAATTTAAGAATTTAAGAATTTAAGAATTTTATTCTTAAATTCTTAATTTCTTAAATTCTTAAATTCTTAAATTCTTAAATTCTTAAATTCTTAAATTCTTAAATTCTTAAATTCTTAAATTCTTAAATTCTTAAATTCTTAAATTCTTAAATTCTTAAATTCTTAAATTCTTAAATTCTTAAATTCTTAAATTCTTAAATTCTTAAATTCTTAAATTCTTAAATTCTTAAATTCTTAAATTCTTAAATTCTTAAATTCTTAAATTCTTAAATTCTTAAATTCTTAAATTCTTAAATTCTTAAATTCTTAAATTCTTAAATTCTTAAATTCTTAAATTCTTAAATTCTTAAATTCTTAAATTCTTAAATTCTTAAATTCTTAAATTCTTAAATTCTTAAATTCTTAAATTCTTAAATTCTTAAATTCTTAAATTCTTAAATTCTTAAATTCTTAAATTCTTAAATTCTTAAATTCTTAAATTCTTAAATTCTTAAATTCTTAAATTCTTAAATTCTTAAATTCTTAAATTCTTAAATTCTTAAATTCTTAAATTCTTAAATTCTTAAATTCTTAAATTCTTAAATTCTTAAATTCTTAAATTCTTAAATTCTTAAATTCTTAAATTCTTAAATTCTTAAATTCTTAAATTCTTAAATTCTTAAATTCTTAAATTCTTAAATTCTTAAATTCTTAAATTCTTAAATTCTTAAATTCTTAAATTCTTAAATTCTTAAATTCTTAAATTCTTAAATTCTTAAATTCTTAAATTCTTAAATTCTTAAATTCTTAAATTCTTAAATTCTTAAATTCTTAAATTCTTAAATTCTTAAATTCTTAAATTCTTAAATTCTTAAATTCTTAAATTCTTAAATTCTTAAATTCTTAAATTCTTAAATTCTTAAATTCTTAAATTCTTAAATTCTTAAATTCTTAAATTCTTAAATTCTTAAATTCTTAAATTCTTAAATTCTTAAATTCTTAAATTCTTAAATTCTTAAATTCTTAAATTCTTAAATTCTTAAATTCTTAAATTCTTAAATTCTTAAATTCTTAAATTCTTAAATTCTTAAATTCTTAAATTCTTAAATTCTTAAATTCTTAAATTCTTAAATTCTTAAATTCTTAAATTCTTAAATTCTTAAATTCTTAAATTCTTAAATTCTTAAATTCTTAAATTCTTAAATTCTTAAATTCTTAAATTCTTAAATTCTTAAATTCTTAAATTCTTAAATTCTTAAATTCTTAAATTCTTAAATTCTTAAATTCTTAAATTCTTAAATTCTTAAATTCTTAAATTCTTAAATTCTTAAATTCTTAAATTCTTAAATTCTTAAATTCTTAAATTCTTAAATTCTTAAATTCCTAAAATCTTAAATTTTTGGAAGAAAATATTTCAAATATTGGAAACGCAATTTTTTTTCGGAATTATTCGAAATTAAGTGAGGAATTTGGAATACAATCTGTATTAAAATTCATAGATTTTGAACTTTTAGAATTTCGAAATCTTAAATTCAATCATATTAAAATTTTAGATTTTGGTTTTTTGAGCTTATATTTATGAAGTTAAATTTTATTTATTAGATTTTTAAATTTTGTTTATACCTATTGGTTTATAATTTTTTATTTTGTTTATATTGGTCAAAATTATTGTAGTGTTCCTCTGATTCGCAAAAAGAATTTGTTTTGTGACACTTTTCTTGACGTCTCTTTAGGTATTTTTTGAAAGGATTTTTTGCTTTCATTCCTTCAAACATAAAACGAGTTTCATTTTTTTTATCAAATACTTTCTGTATTAGTTTTTTTCTTTGGAAATAATGTTTCTTGAATGTTTGTCGCGATTTTTTTTTATATGGCGTGGATTTCGCGCGGATTGAGGTTTCGGTCGGCGCGGATTTTCTTTCGACTTTCCCGTAACAACCCCTTAATAAAAATATGCATTTTTAAAGTCAATAAAAAAAATCAAGTGTCCTCTGGTTCCCTGATCTGGATCAGTCAGAACGGGTTCCCGTTGACCACTTGGCAACATATTTAATTCTGATTTTAACAGGAATTTAAAAATTTAAATTCTGAATTTTTACAGGAAATTTAAAATTCCATTAATCAAAATATGATTTTGAAAACTTGATAAAAATTTCAAATATTCACTGGTTTCCTAATCCGGATCAATTAAAACGGGTTCCTGTTGGTCACCTGGCCACATTTCTGATTCTGATTTTGAATTAATTCTGATTTTTCAAGAAAACTAGAAAATTTCTTAATTAAAATAAGCTTTTATTTAAATCAATAAACATTTCATGTGACCCCTGGTTCCCTGATCCGGAACATTCAGAACGGGTTCCCGTTGGCCACTTGGAAACATTTCTAATTCTGATTTCAAAGAAACCACTATATTTTTCAAATTAATAAAAATTGTGACCAGTCACTTGACCACTTGGCAACATTTTCAATTCTGATTTCAAATAAATTTAGATTTTTCTATAAATCTAGAAAATTTCATAATTAAAATATGCTTTATAAAAAAAAAACAAAAAAAAACAAGTGAACACTGGTTCCCTCATCCGGAACAGTTGGCCACTTGGCAACATTTTTATTTCTAATTTTAAATATATTCAGATTTTTCCAGGAATTTAAAAATTTCATTAATTAAAATATGCATTTTTAAAATTAATTTGGTGACATGATCCGAAACATTCAGAACGAGTTCCCGAAGGCCACTTGGCAATATTTCTAATTCTAATTTCGAATGTGTTCTGAATTTTTACAGGAATTTTTAATTTCATTAATCAAAATATTTTTTTTAAGCTTGATAAAAACTTCAAATGTTTACTGGTTCCCTAATCCAGAACATTTAAAACGGGTTCATTTTGGTTACCTGGCCACATTTCTGATTCTGATTTTAATTAATTCTGATTTTTCTAGAAAAGTAGAAAATTTCCTAATTAAATTATGCTATTTTAAATTAATAAACATTTCAAGTGACCACTGGTTCCCTGATCCGAAACATTCAGAACGGGTTCCCGTTGGCCACTTGGCCACATTTCTGATGCTGATTTCGAATTAATTCATATTTTTTCCAGAAACCTTGAAAATTTCTTGATAAAAAACCGCCTTTAAAATTAAAAAAAAATGTCAAGTGTCCACTGGTTCCATGATCCGGAACAATCAGAACAGGTTACCGTTGGCCACTTGGCCACATTTCTGATTTTGATTTTGAATCAATTCAGATTTTTATCAGATACATTGAAAATGTCTTAATAAAAACTGCTTCATAAAATTAATAAAAAAAAAAATATAATTTCCACAGGTTCCCTGATCCGGAACATTCAGAGCAGGTTCCCGTTGGCCACTTGGCCATGTTTTTGTGGTAATATGATAGTAGCAAAGAATGCTTCAACAACACTTTTATTTATATCTGTCTGACACATTGGAATTGTGAAAATATTGCTTAATTTTTTCCGGAGTTTCCGGATCCGGATTGACCGGAACCGGTTCTCAATGGCCACCTTTTCAATTAAACACCTTCAAACATGCTGGGACCAACATTTTTTTAGTTTGTATGGATTGTTTCATGCTATAGTGTGTCACTTCGCATTAAGAGCAAAAAACTTCAAAATTTTGAAGTTTTTGCACAGTTTTGGCCAATATTCCGGATTTCCTCCGGAACCGGTTACGGGAACCGGCCAATGGGACCAAATCTTGAGTTTTTCTAACAATTTACCGTCGAATGACACCGGAAGCGTCCAAAAAGACCTAATTGATCAGAAGTTACAGAGAAAACAAAATAAAAAAATATTTTCCGACGGGGGGTGATTCATATGCAAAACTTCTGCATTGAATATCTCGAGTTAGGATAACAATAAAAATATGCGCCAGGTTGCATTTTGTTCAGGAAGCCGATCCCTAGAGGAGCATTTTTTTTCGTGCTGCCAAAAAATAAAAAAAATATTTTGTTACGCTGTGTTATTCATAAAAATATTCCGGGTTACAACTTTGAGGCAAACTTGATTTATATAAAAATTGCTAAATATTAATTTTGTTGTTGACTATTTCTTATTTTTAATTTAAATTTGAAAAAACTTACTACAATTTACGACATTTTCAAATGTCTCCACCAGACTTAGACCCCTTCCCTTCACGCGTCATTGTTGTATTTTCTTTCCCATCGCGCATACACACACGCACACGGCTACCTTTGCCAATCCACACACAAACGCAGCGCGCGTGAAAGCGTCGTCGTCGGGTCGGGCGTCACGACGTTCGTGTTCTGTCGGAGGGGCCCACAGTTCGTGTTTTACCCTGAGCGTCGTCGGTCGCATTTTTTCTGGACGTGCATCTTTTCTTGCGTTTTTCGCGTGTCGCGGCTAGTTTATCAATCGCTTGTGTGTGTGGGTGGGTGTTAGACAGTGTGTTTAGCGCGTAACGCAACGTAAGTGTGACTAAGTTTTGAGCTTTTTGTTGGTGCGATTTTCTGGGAGATGGAATCGTGCTAGATAATCGTGTGTGACAACGTAATTGTTACAAACAGTTCAGAATTGTGTGACGTGCAAAAAATAGGGTTTCGTTTAAAGTTTTAAGGTGACTCAATTTGCGACGTCAGATTAGCGTTAATTAGGCTAGCGTGGGGAAATTTGTGAATGAATAAATGACGTGAAAATCGTATGTGCCGCTTGTAACATGGAATATCTATTTATTCAAGAGATGATCACCGTTTTCTCATTCACTGAAGCTGGTAGAATGAAACTGTAAACATTTAGTGATAAAGTTCTGCAAAAAACATTTTTTTTTTCTCTATCTGGAAAAAATGAATTGTCCCTATTGATTGAGTTTGCCTAGCGAGTTGAAATAACCGTTCCAACTTTTATGTCTAGGCTTGAGAGTCCGTGTAAGGCGGGCATTAGGGTGCCCAGGAAAAATGACCCCCTGCTCCACAAGCGGAAAACGTTTTTTTAGGGATATTTTAAGCATCTGTGTAAATTTTGAGCGACATTGTATGAGATTAACCCATTGATACCCGAGCCTAAAGTTGGTGAAGAATATGTTTTTCATACAAAAATGACTTTTTTAAATCGCTAATAACTTTTCAGGATCGGGTTTTAAGGTTTTGGTATGTTCTACAAAGTTGTAGAGCATTAAATTTTCAAAAAGAATCTCACTTTTGGGAATATTTGGATGGAAGAAACGCACCGTGCAGACCAAACCGTAAGAAACTTGGGATCTCCATACATTTTTTTCGATTTTTCCCATACAAACTTCACCTCCGAGTATAAATGGGTAAATGATGACCGATTTTGCTCATATTTGGCCCAGAGTCCTAAAAAAAGGTCAAGAAACAATATTCAGCTTGTGGAGCGAGGTTTTGAAAAAAAGTCCCATATTCTGGGCACCCTAGTGGGAATGCGTTGGGCATTGCAGTGTTAAAAAATAATAAATCTAGGTTAAAATCTATGTTGCATAAAGCATGCTCAATCTAAATACAGATGATAAAAGTCCTCTAGGTCAAAAGTTATGTATAAAAATGTGTTTTTGTATTTATCCGGATGTTGGATAAGGGAAATCGATTCAAATATCATCATGTTATACATCGTTGGTTACACGGAGAAAAAATAGTTCCTAAAATCGTGAACAAGCGTTCATGAAAGTGGGAACCACGAACAAAGTGTTCAAATTTCTTGGTACGTTTTTCAAAATCGTACCATGGGATTTGAACACTTTGTTCGAGGTTCCCATTTTCACGAACGCTTGTTCATGATTTTGGGAACTCTTTTTTCTCCGTGTAGGTAATCGAGTTGAGGCAACGAGTCCAAAACATCAAAGATTTGGCAACCCTGTTCCGAGTTATGTCCACTTAAGTGATATTTTGTGTAAATTTTTATTACGGATTTTCAGAAAAAAAACTAGATGAAATTTGTGTCCAAACCATCGAGTCACCAATAGTTGGTAAAGAGTGAGGAAGGCACCAACCACATAGGTGGATTAAGTAACGTTTTTATATAAAATTCTAGTTCCGCGACCACCTTTTAGTTAGAAGTGAGGAGAGTTTGATGATTCTCGAGATTTTCAAGTTCAGATATTATAAAAAATCTAATATATTTCCTATATTTGAATCAATTCAGTCGTTGTTGTTCAATAAACATAATTTGAGTAACCATATCGAAGTTTTCAATACTTTGTAGTACTCTTTCTACTTATTGAAAAAGCTGATCTGGTCATTTCTAGTGCCTGTTGTAAGTTGTAACTGAAAAGTGAACAGTATTTTTTTTATTTATTATTATTTTTTATGTTTTGTTAATCCTTACTAAATCATTATCCTCATTGTGGCACGTTCCCCAGAAAACCATTCCCCAGAATGTATCATTTCCCAGAAAACCATTCCACAGAAAACTTTCTATTTCGAAAAATATTAGGAATTGATGCAAAGTAAATTCAACGATTAGATTTTTTGGAATTTCTTAGAAAATATAAAAATTGGACAAAGTAATTTTATCCATGCCAAAATAAAAATTCTTGAGAAAATAGCAGAAAATGTCAATTCGGCTTATGACTCGTTCTATTATTCTAAGGAATTTTCCCTTCTTTTTCAGTCATGTTAAATTATACAAGTTATACAAATGCCGAATAAATTGCAGTTTCATTTTATTTTTTGTTTTCCGTGAATGCTATTTTTATTTTGCAAAGATGAAAAATGCTTGTAAAAATTAAAATTGGATTATGGGTGTCATTTGGTACAATTCCATTTGACATTTGGTCCTTTGGCATATTGCTCATTTGGCATGATGATTTAAATTTTCAACAAAAATTATTAATAGAATCACTTTGAAGAAGACTTTCTAAATTTGTTTTAAGGTGACAAAAATAGCATTTTCCATTTTTTGGAGTGGAAAACTCTCTTGACTTACAATTACTGATTTTTCCTTCTTTTAAGAAGGTCTCCTAACACAAGTTGAATTTCACCATTTTTAAAGAAGGGGAAACTGTCTTGTGATAACTGCTAACAGAAGTTAATTTTTCGCTTTAAAGTTTTTTTTACTTGTTTCCTTTCTGGTTTCCCTAACGAAAAACTCTCTTGACTAGTGAAAACAAATTTCAAAAGTTGTGTAAGTGGTCAAGATTTTTTTCCCTTACTTAAAAAAGGAAAAATTAAACTCGTGTCAGCAGTTATCACAGGGCTATAAATTTTTCTCCTCCTTAAAGAAGGGAAAACTCTCCTTCTCCCTTTTAAAAGTAAAATTGAACTTGTTTTCTCTTCTTTAAAGAAAAGAAAACTTTCTTGCCTTGTAGGGGAAATTCTCGTATCTTTGGCAGGTTAATCACTCGCACCTAATTCCATCCAATTTGCTGATTTTCACTATTTAAACAACTAAATTTGCAAAACTTTTGATATAAACTTGCTTGCTCACTTCTTATTGAGCTATTTATCACTCGATTTCAGTTGAAAACGCTTTTAATTAGCTTTAATTGAATGTCAAAGTTCTTACCTGCCAACATTAGAGGCACGCTGGAATTAGATGCTGTTCCCCTAATAACTGCTGACACAAGTTAACGTGGTGATTATTGCACTCGGGCGTAATATTTCAATCATTATTTCTCACATCACGATCGAGATTTCTCGATCTAAATGTTACGATCGTAATTTGTCATTGGTAAGCCAAAAAAATAACCAAAGCTTCAAAATAGTTAAAATTAAAAATATTTTTTAAATTCTCAAAACAATACAAAATCTAAAAATTTGAAATGTAAAAATCAAAATTAAAAAGAAAAGAAATTATTAAAATTTTGCAATACAAAAAAAATCAAAAATTTAAAAAAATTATTTTCATAAGTTTTTTTTAAATTTTTAGTTTTAAAGTTTTGGAAATTAAAAATTCAATACTTTGGAAATTTTGAATTTTTTAAAATAAATTTAAAATATTGGAATTTTAAAAATTCAATACTTTGGAAATTTTGAATTTTTTAAAATAAATTTAAAATATTGGAATTTTAAAAATTTGAGCAATCTGAAAATTTTGAAAATTTTGGAAATTCTAGAAATATTGGAAATTTTTAAAATTTTGAAAATTTTGATTTTTTTTTGAAATTTTGGAAATTTTTGAAATTTTTGAAATTTTGAAAACATTAGAAATTTTTAAAATTTTAAAAACTTTGAAAATTTTGGAAATTTTATTTTTTTTGGAAATTTTGAAAATTTTGGAAATTTTGGAAATTTTGTAAATTTTGTAAATTTTGGAAATGTGAAAATTTTGGAAATTTTAGAAATTTTGGAAATTTTGGAAATTTTGGAAATTTTGGAAATTTTGGAAATTTTGGAAATTTTGGAAATTTTGTAAATTTTGGAAATTTTGGAAATTTTAAAATTTTGAAAATATTGGAAATTTTGAAAATATTGGAAATTTTCAAAATATTGGAAATTTTGAAAATATTGGAAATTTTGAAAGTTTTGAAAACTTTTAAAATTTTACAATTTTTAGAAGTTTTAAAACTTTTAGAAATTTTTGAAATCTTTGAAATTTTTGAAATATTTGAAATTTTTCAAATTTTTGAAATTTTTGAAATTTTAGAAATTTTAGAAATTTTAGAAATTTTAGAAATTTTAGAAATTTTAGAAATTTTAGAAATTTTAGAAATTTTAGAAATTTTAGAAATTTTAGAAATTTTTGAAATTTTTGAAATTTTTGAAATTTTTGAAATTTTTGAAATTTTTGAAATTTTTGAAATTTTTGAAATTTTTGAAATTTTTGAAATTTTTGAAATTTTTGAAATTTTTGAAATTTTTGAAATTTTTAAAATTTTTAAAATTTTTGAAATTTTTGAAATTTTTGAAATTTTTGAAATTTTTGAAATTTTTGAAATTTTTGAAATTTTTAAAATTTTTGAAATTTTTGAAATTTTTGAAATTTTTGAAATTTTTGAAATTTTTGAAATTTTTGAAATTTTTGAAATTTTTGAAATTTTTGAAATTTTTGAAATTTTTGAAATTTTTGAAATTTTTGAAATTTTTGAAATTTTTGAAATTTTTGAAATTTTTGAAATTTTTGAAATTTTTGAAATTTTTGAAATTTTTGAAATTTTTGAAATTTTTGAAATTTTTGAAATTTTAGAAATTTTAGAAATTTTAGAAATTTTAGAAATTTTAGAAATTTTAGAAATTTTAGAAATTTTAGAAATTTTAGAAATTTTAGAAATTTTAGAAATTTTAGAAATTTTAGAAATTTTAGAAATTTTAGAAATTTTAGAAATTTTAGAAATTTTAGAAATTTTAGAAATTTTAGAAATTTTAGAAATTTTAGATAGGGGAAATATACCCATTTTAATCAGTCTAAGCCGTTCGGCCAATTCTCATCACTTTTGCCGTTTTGCGCTATTAAATCAACATTTTCAGATGTATCAACAATGCAGAGTTGCTTGCTCACTTTTGTTTGAGCTTTTTATTACTTTGGAACAGTCAAAAACACTTTAGGAAAGCTGTAATTCATGATCAAAGTGCTGATAGGCCGATAATAGAAATAGGCTGAGAAATGGTATATTTCCCCTATTTTAGAAATTTGAAAGTTTTTAGAAAACTCGGAAATTTAAAAAAAATGGAATTTTAAAAATTTTGAAAATTTTAAAGCTTTAGGAAATTTTAAAACATTTGGAAATTTGAAAAATTTTGAAAATTCTGAAAATTTTGAAAATTTTAGAAATTTTGAAAATTTCGGAAATTTTTAAAATTTGAGAAGTTTTAGAATTTTTGGAAAATTTTAAAATTTTTGGAAATTTTGAATTTTTTTTTGAAGTTCTAAAAAATTTTGGAAATTTTAAAACTTATGGAAAAAATTGTAGAAATTTAAGAAATTTTAGAAATTTTGAAAATTTCGGAAATTTTGGAAACTTTGAAAATTTTAGAAATTTTGGAAATTTTGGAAATTTTGGAAATTTTGGAAATTTTGGAAATTTTGGAAATTTTGGTAATTTTGGAAATTTTGGAAATTTTGGTTATTTCGGAAATTTTGGAAATTTTGGTAATTCATAATCACCACGAGAAAACAGGGAGGGGGAACGGTACAATATGGGGAATGGTTTTCTCGGGAATGGATTTCTGGGGAACGTGACACAATCCATTATCCTATTTTTTTTACCAATAACCAGGAGTCTCGACCAAATTTCTAATTTTAGCCGGGTTGATCTCATTCGATTCATCTTATTGTAAATTGTAAAGTTTAGTAGAGTATCTCAAAAATTATGCTGAGAAATACCATCATGTTTTACATGTTTTAGAAAAGTAATTAAAAAATCTTTTCATACTTTTTTGAAGCCGGTTCTCAAATGTATTGATGAAGATGATGTTTCCAAATCCAGATATTGATGATCTGACAACCCTATCCAAAGGTATAAGGCTTCTCATGGTATTCTCACAATCTTTGTTTTTTGTAATGTCCAAAAAGCAATCTAGTTCCCTACACACTATGATTTCTTTAACGAAATCAGTAGTTGAGTAATCTTTGATGTTTATATCGATAAACCATCTGCCAAAATGAACTAAATTTTACCGAAAATTGGTTTAACTATGAACAATAATGAGCTTTACTACCGAAATTAGGTAAAGAATATCTAAATGTGTATGTCTATAGGACCTTTAATAATAATAATAAAAAAACTCCAGAAATGATAAACTTCGATAAAACACCTTTCGATATCCCAACACCATCCCTCCCTATCACCGTAATCACACCATGTGGCATCATGTGGCATATGTGCTGCAAACCAGCCCGTTTCCAGCTGCATTCAAAGCACACTCCCACACGCACAGAGTCAGAGGCACGCACACGCGCCAGGTGTCAAACCCCTCTCCCCCTCTTGTAACGAGCCCTGGGAGGTGCGTGCACATGTGCAACAAACCAGCCCCAGTCCCAAACTCGTTCAGCAAAAAAGAAAAAGCGACGTACTAATTTGCATATCACTCTCTCTCTCTCTCCCATTGCAGCGGTCCCCCATAAACTAATTTATGCAGTTTTATGAACGCGCCACCACCACGACCATTCAAGCAGCAGCACAGTTCATTGAGAAAGTGACGACCGTCCCGTGGGCTTTCGTCGTGTCGGTTATTTTGGTGTGTGATTAGCAGCAGCAGCACCAGTGCAGGAAGTCCCCCGAAAAATGCCTTTAAAGTGCGCGCTGGAATGACACCACGTGTGAAAGAGAGGGAGAAAAGGAAGAAAGAGAAGGGAAAAAGTTGAATGAATATAAAACTACAACAACAACAACAGCAGCAGCAAACAATCAACGGGAGCGCGCGCACCGAAGAAGAGAAGAGAAAAGTGAGGTGAAGAGAAGAAAAGTGTGTGCGTGAGAGAGTGAGCAAACATCCTGGTTCTCGCTCTCTCCCTCTGTTGGTCGCGTTTTTCGTGGGTGAACCCAAAATATAGAGTTATCTACGTGCGCATGTATTGCGTGTACGTACACGAAAAAAAGTGAGGTTAAATTTTGTACCGGCCAGCAAAACAAATGGTGCGCTAGTGTGTGTGAGATCGGGCTTAGATAGCTCTATACAGTGAAGGAGCCTCGAAACGAAAAAAAAACATTCACAAAACAAGAAACACGCACACACACACATACACAGTGCTACAAATTGTGTGTTGTGCAATAATAACGGTGCGGTTGCCGTGGTGAAAGAGAGTGTGTTGGTGAGTTGGGCTTTCTCGGTGTAGTGTTGTGGTGTATTTGGGCCGGATTTGTGAATTAAACGCACCGCACACCACAAGTAGGGTACAGAGTGAGCGAGTAGGTGTATGTGTGTGTGTGCGTTTAGTGCTGGAAAACGAAGATGAGATCAATCCAGGTCGTTTTGCAAAAAAAGAGTTTGTTTTGATTTGGCTGAAATGTTGCAATATTATTGGGATTTGATTTGTTAAAGATAATTACAGACAGAAGTTTTGGCCTAAATTTTCAAGTAAAAAAAAGGATATATAAAAATTTACTTACTGACTCTGGATTATTTCATTGTATGAAATAAATAATTTTCAATCAAGAAAACTTCAATTGGATTTTTTTAATGCTACCAAAAACACATTTTCAACAGATTATAATATTGATCTTCAAACAAAGAATTAAAGAAATTTCAATCTAGTTTTAATCAATTTGATAGTAATGTTTAAAAGAAAACTTTGCAAATGTTTGTTGGCTCACACCTAGGTCTTCTGTGCGGCCCGAGGTCTGGTTTTGAAATTGTTATGGAATCCGGCCCTCTTAGGAGACCTCATTTTTAGTTCTCCGAAAAATGATAGGAAAGTTACGTTGATAAATAAAATAAAACAATATTTGATTGAGTGAAAAAAACGAATTTACAATATTTACAAGGACGTCAACGCTGAACGCTGAATGAATAAAAAATAATGTTAAATTTATTTTCTTTTATGAACACTAAGATTCTAAACATGGTTGCCTTTCAAAATTTGATAAGTATCTCTCATTAATTTGAATGCTTTGTACAACGCTTAAAATGCCGATAGGATCAGTGAAATGTACAACAGTTCTAAATATCAGGTTGGATTCTGCAACTTTTCAATATGAAATTCAAATTAATTTATCATAACTGGGCCAAATTTGCACTTCATTGTTCAACAGAAAGTGACACACGATGCTGAAAATTTAAGACTCTTATAAAATAATCATTGAAATCATTTTCTGAAATTTATAAATTATAATGGATTTTTTTTTTGTTCTGCGAAAAATAACTGGTAATAATATTATCTATCTGGAACCAATACGATCATTCAAGCAAGAAATATAAATTAAATTTCTATTTAGCTAAATTGTTGCAACATAAATAATAATATTTTGAAAACATGTGAATTAGGATTTTTTCGATTTGAATTATACACAGAAAAAAATAATGTAATTTTGGAAGCTGTAATTTTTGAAGGTTGAATATTACCTCTTTTATGATGTAATTTTACCTCAATTTAGACTGAAAAAGTGACATTACTCCAGAAAAGTGGTAAAATTACACATTTCCAGAGGTAAAAATACACCTTTTTTTTACATAAAAGATGTACCCCTTCCCAGATGTAATATTACCATGATTTTTTTTTCTGTGTACGTAAAATTGTTGTTGAAAAAATGTTGTAGCCTAAATTTATTTATTTATTTATTTATTTATTGATTCATTCATATTTTTTGTCTATTTTTTCATAAAAAATAATGAAACGCAAAAAACCATTAAATTTATGAAGGAACAATCCAATTGGTTTAAAGAATTCCCAATTAGTCCAAAGAATTTCAACATTTTTAAAATTGATGACAATATTCCTGTGTTTTCATCCTGTACAAAAACTTAAGCTTAATTTCATTAAATATCATCGATTATCCAAACCCTCGTTTATCCGAAGTTCGATTATCCGAAGTTTTGTCAAAAATTTGAAAAGTAGATTGCCTATTAAATAATAAAATGTTTTATTTTTTCATATATTTCTACACCGCCATTCTGACCGTTATCTTGGATTTAAAATTTTTAAATCACTTTAGCGTAGTTCATACTTAAGCTCGAAAATCAAAAATTAGACAATGAATAAAAAAAATTCCGTGATTCGATTATCCGATGTGACATTTTTCTGAGGCCATAAAAAAAATAAAAAAATAATGAAACGCAAAAAAGCCTTTAAACTTATGAAGGAACAATCCAATTGGTTTAAAGAATTCACAATTAGTCCAAAGAATTTCAACATTTTTGAAATTGATGCCAATATTCCTGTGTTTTCATCCTGTACAAAAACTTAAGCTTATTTTTTTAATATTATCGATTATCCACACCCTCGTTTATCCGAAGCTTTGTATGGGACTTCGGATAATCCAATCGCGAACAAAAACTTTTTTTTGTTTTCTTGTTTTAAACATCAAGTTTGAGTTCTGCGACCCCATTTTAGTCAAATTTGAAAAGTAGATTGCCTATTAAATTATAAAATGTTTTATTTTTTCATATATTTCTACACCGCCATTCTGACCGTTATCTTGGATTTAAAATTTTTAAATCACTTTAGCGTAGTTCATACTTAAGCTCGAAAATCAAAAATTAGACAATGAAAAAAAATATTCCTTGAATCGATTATCCGATTTGACATTTTTCCGAGGCCTTCGGATAATCGAGTCAGAACTGTATTTCATTTTTAAGAGTTCAAAATGAGCAGTCCTTAAAAAAGTTTTCTTAGATATAAATTTAAAGTCTTGTTTCAGTTATACGTTTTGTTTCTGGCATAATCGTTTTTTCAAGTTTATGAAATAGTTTATTTCAAGCATAATTGGGTCCAAAAATTAACCTGAGATTTGTGATATTATTGTTTACAACAATTTTTTTTATTTTTTTGAGTACAATGACCCTTTGAACCAGTGTTTCTCAACCGGTGAGGAATTCCCCCCTGGGGGGAAATTTGGCCATTCTAGGGGGGGAATGAGGGTTCAATAGAAATTCAATGTCTTGAATCATTATTTGAATCATTCTTTGCAACTTTCAGTTTCTTTGGTTAGTAATAACAACATTTGTTTTTTCCCAAAAAATAATTATTGAAGTTTCAATTTCTTTGAATTTTGAAATTTCTTGAAACAATAAAATGATTTTTTTAAATATTTCTGAGGTATTTGTATTTTTTGGACTCAAGCAGATTTTTTTGTGACAGATTTGCTGGTTTCTGTGAGATTTTTGTACACTTTTTAACAAGAATGTTTTATTAAATAATTGGCAGTTGACAAAAAGTTTTTCAAATATTATTTAAGTTTGTTTGAATTCTTTACATTTTTAAGAGTAATCTGTCTTTTGCCGCAGATAATTATTAATTTTGTTTAATATTTGTACATATTTTATAATTGTATTTTTTTATTGTAATTTAAACGAAAAGAAGCTCAGAATAGTGGCTTTTCATTTTTTTTAAATTAAAATAAAACGTTTTCAAATACCTTCTATAGTTTTTTTTTTGTTATGAAAACTGTAATCTTTTTGCAAACCTAAAAAAAAATAATTATGTTTGTGCATTGATACCAGTAAATTAAAAATAAGGGGGGGGGGAATGAAGTTCTTGCAAATCAGTCAAGGGGAGAATGGATCGCAAAAGGTTGAGAAACACTGCTTTAAACGATTGCAAAGGATTTAAAATGTATTTTTAATTCAATTTTAAAAAATAACTTTACGGCTCTTCTTGACAGAAAATTCTGGAGTTTTTTTTTGAAAAGGTCCAATAAACCAAATTTTCAGTTTTTGCTTTTTGGGTGTTTTTGAAACCGCCTTGAGTCAGGGGTATTGAAAAACACCCAAAAAGCAAAAACTGAAAATTTGGTTTATTGGACCTTTTCAAAAAAAAAACTCCAGAAATGTCCTACAAGACAGCTCGTTCCAAGGGGACCATAGTGGAGCCATCGAAAAAATGTTGTCTTGTCAATATATTATTTTTGCATTAAAATTACAAAGGTGATCAGAAATGGCTTTGAATTGTGTTTATTAACTGTTTAACATAAAAATCGACATGTAGTTTTAGTACCCAATTCCAATATTTTTAAATAAATTAATTTTTATTCAGTAATTGGTGTTTTATTTTTTTTTCATTTAAAAATAACAAGTTTTGACCTTTTGTCCTTTGAACTTTTTGTTCATTCGATCTTTTGATCATTTGCCAATTCGAACTTCTTTCTTTTGAATTTTGTCAAACATTCACATTGTGTTCTCAAAAAATCTGGGTCATTTTTTTTCAACTCAAATTAAAAAAAATGTTACTTAATCCACCTTTAGGTGGTTGGTGCCTTCCTCTCATTTATAGAGTAATTCAAACCCCCCTAAAGTGTCCACATTGTTTATGGATCTCCGCTAACTAACGTGATCGAGGTCCTAATAAAAATAAGTGATGAGTAGAAAAAACAGACTACCTACAGACTTTTTGTCAAGATTATACAGACACCGTCGAAAATGGCATCCCTCTACACGGCTTTTTCGTGGCGATCAGACCCGACCATTTGAGGTTATGTAAATTCAGACCATTTTTTTAAACTGCTTGTAAGTTTTGATAGGTAAGTCAGATCTTGAAAATTCTTAATCCACAAGAAAGGTCATATCAGAACCTTTCTAAAAATATATAATATGACAGGTTTTCATGAAAAAAACACCCTTTTTGCAAATTGTGAAATTTATATGGAGCAGTTTTTTAAGCATAATTTTTTATGTACTTTACGAAATCTTATACATTTCAATAGGGGCTTATGGGACCCCAAGACGAATTGAATGAGGCCAATACGGTCAAAATCGGCTGAGTCAGTGACGAGTTATTCCAGTGACATTGATTCGGTACACATGTCTACATACAGCCAAACACACAGACATTTGCTCAGCTGGTGATTCTGAGTCGATATGTATAAATGACGGTAGGTCTAGGAGGTCTAATTAAAAAGTTCATTTTTCGAGTGATTTTATAGCCTTTCCTCAGTAAGGTGAGGAAGGCAAAAAGCCAAAAGAAATTTTTATTGATTATTGAATATGCTTTTTACTGTAACTTTTAGCATTTTGAGTTATGATTAGTATTTTTTAAAGATATTTGTGATAAATTTTTTCCCTCAAATTTTTTAAATTGATTATGAAGCTCTAATCAACCTGTGCAACAGTTCAGCCAAATTAAAAAAAACTCAATAAAGATAGTATCCTAATTCCAAAACTCTTTCGCCAACAGCCGTGGAAGTGAAGAAGTGCTTTCTGGCGTTGTAGTGCCGTGTCTCTGCAGTTCGGTTCAATTCAGTTCCTTTTTTATGAATAAACACCGTTCCGTACCCCGATGAGAGAGCAGTGCGTCGGTGTTGGTGGTGTTGGCGGTTCATGGAGCAACAACGTCGATTGCACGCTCACCACGTTCCACACGGCCAGTTCATTCCGACCAGCAGCAGAAGGCGATTTGTGTGTATACATTCGCAGTGCTAGTTATGGATTCAATATGGCTGACGACACACGCAAAGTCCGTGTTGAGGAACAACTGAAGATAAAAATAGGTAAGTCCAGCGGGGTTTGACCTGGGCCATAGTGTCGCCGGGGGGTAGTGCAAGTGACGCCACGTGGCGAAACAATAGTTTGGGGATGTGCCACGCCACCAGTGGGCCGACAATGGCCTGGACAGCTCCGTCCGTTTTGGAACAATACCGAGATTTTCTCCATCGCAATGTTCCGTCGCTGGCCTCCAGCCTCCTTCGTGCAGATCCCTGGAGCCAGCAGCAGCTCTCGAACCAACCCACACTCACACACACCCACGTGCGCCTGTGTGTGTGTCTGTGTGCAGGGAAAGTGTTCCAGCGCGAGTCGACCAACATTCATTCATGGTTGCGCCAGTGTGTGTGACACCGAATGTCAACAGAGCGCGCAGAAATCTATCAATCGAGCGCGTGTGAACCGAACAGTGATATTACTCAATGAACCATGCAACGTGAGTGTGTGTGAATGTGTGTGTGTCTGTAACAACAACAACAACAGCACACTAAAACAGGCAGGAAGCCGCGAAGCCCCGTTCCCCCTGACCTGTGACCACCACCACCACTGCCACTCTTGGCCCGAACAGGTGGTGAGAAAATCCTGCTTTTCTGGGCCAACTCCTCGTGGGAACGACCCGGGACCGCGACCGGGGCAGCTGCGCCGGCAGGAAGTCCTCGTCCTCACTTGGCTATGAGGTTGAGGTTTTCTAGTGTGTGAGGGAGGGTAAGAAAGAGAGGAGAGCAGGGGGCAGGTCATTAGAATGTGGTGTCTCGGGGCGTTTTGTGTAGAATGTAAGAAACGGAACAGGAATTTGCATTTCCTGTGGTGGTTGCGTGGAATGTTTGTTGCTATTTTTTTTTTTTTTGTATGTTTGTAGTTGCTTCCTAGAAGTACATCCGGATGATGAATGGTGGTGTGATGAATGGGTTAGTGGAAAGAAGAACATGAAGGATTTGCGCAAGACGTTGCAAGTGAGAGATAGTGTTAGTCGTCAATGAACTAGGGGATGGAATACCAACTGGTTATCAACTATACGAAAAGACTAAATCGATGATTTGGGAAACTTCCAATATCTCACGTCTATTATCTAAACGGGAGTTACTAAAACTATCAAGAAGGGTTAACCTTAATACAATTTAACATATCGGAATTTAAATCAAAACAAATCAAACATATGGTTAACGCATTAGCAAAAGTAGCTGGAGATTAATGTTTTGACGTACACTCAATCCCCGATGGTTTGACACCAACTGTTGTCAATCGAACTTTTTAGTTTGACACCCTTTACACGAAGTTCACACACACTAATGAACGTTTGTTTTGATAGTGTGCGTGAGCGCCGTGTAAAAAGTGACAGTTCATCACTGTTTAGTTTGACTCTGACCAAAAAAGGAGGTTCGTTTTTTTGCCAAAAACGTGAAAAATCAACCCTTAAAGGGGATCCACTACGCGCGAATATTTTTTACTTCGACTTTATTACGAAAATTGTCATAACTCTGAATAGAAAACAGTCAGCGTCCCACTTTTTGTATTTGGTCCTGTAGAATTGTTTTGCAAAGTTAACTAGACCTAAACTGATCTGATTGCTTCCATAGTTTCTTCAAAAAGCCCAAAAAACTTGCGAAAATAGCTGAAATTTGATCAATTTTTACGATTGACATTTAAGGCAGGTTTCATCAAATTTTGGTTAAAAAGTTGATCAACTATTTAAGTAAATGTCTCCATTTAAAAAAATATTTTTTTTGTTGTTTAGAAATAACGAGAGGTGTGATTTTTGACCGACAGTCACTCACACTGCCGGTACCTTTGACCTTGAGAAAGTATTTTGATTTATTTTTGTTCAAAAGCAAAACAAACTTCTATATGGAAGTTGGCAGCCCTGCCATCGAGAGCAGGGGCTGGCAGTGTGCGGTTCGCGAAATTCGAATTGTTTAAAAGTAGTGCAAATATTTTACAATGTATAGATTTGCATGTGGAAAGTGAAGATTTCCTGCAAATTTGGGAATTTGGACAGTTTTTTTTTTTTCGCGTTTTCTGTTTTCTACGCCGCTTGGTAAAGGGTTTGACAGTTCTTCGCGGCGGCTTCGCTCTTGCAGTTGTATTAGTGTCATGTGGGCTAGCTCGTTCTTAGGCTCGTATTCAACTCGTTAGTAAAATCAAATAGTGCGAAAGAAATAAAAGCAGTTTGTCAGGGAATATTTTTGGAAGTGTCATCACGCAGCGCTCAAGCAATTTCATCTGCTACTGGAGAAGGTATTGCAGGTGGAGAAAAAGTACTTGGAAGATCAGCAAAGTTTGGTGGGAGCTGCGATCGGTTGAGGTTGGTCGTGGATATCGTGCTGAAGCAGCAGCTGACCAAGAATCGCCAGCATATCTGAACGCCAGGATGTGAGTCATGTCGGCAGGAATAAGATTAAGCTGCTAGACGCACACGACCAAAATAGGGGACAACTCCCGTGTGCTTAAGACTACCAGAAACCAGAAACTTTGTGAGATCTCTCCAAACTGAAATTTTTACATTTTGCCTACTTTTCAACAGTTATTAAATACACGCTGATCCCTGTTTTGCCTGATGGGATTGGAAGTTTGAAGATAGGTCGAGGACCCGTCTGGTTCTTGTACTATATGTTTAGGCGGGACCAGACAATGCCCAATGACCTCGGAATTGGGCCGCTAGGATCTCTGCCATTCTGAAATGGGTCATTGGAAGCAGCGCGAGGGTTGTCACCACCTAATACTCGGGACTCAGATTTCTGCTTTTCAAGAAGATCGACTCCGGGTTCTCAAAATATTAAAATAATTTTATTCACTCAATCATCGCCGATCGAATCTTTGCCGACTGAAGCGCGCAGTCATTCGTGAGCGAACACGACTCGTTTGCTGCCAGTGCACTGCACAGTGGGATAAAATCGGCGAGATCGAGCGAGGGTAAGATGCACGTCAAACTTCATTATTTTTCTAAACCAATGCATAAGAATCGTTTTCAAGAGCAATTGTGAATCTGAGAATGTTTTTTTAATCATAAAAAAAATTAAAAATATTTTTTTTTTGTTTTTGAACACGTTCTTATGCATTGGTTTTGAAAAATCGTGTAGTTTGACATGCATCTTGCACTTTTTATTGGTCCTAAGTGGCCAATTCTTTCCCCGGAGCACCTGGAACCGGTCACAGCAGGTCAAAATTGATTGTTTCACTAATTGGACAATAGTAGTAGGCGACGTTTGAAATGCAACATGCCAAAATTACTGGACCTTCCTGGTCATATGATACTCAGCATTTGACAAGTTTATTGGCCTGTTATGAGGAATTTACTAATTAATAGTATATGGGGATCACAGTAAATCTATCATAGTTATAAACGGAGCGGTTCATTCATTCCGCATTCGAATAAAACGAATTCACTCAGTGGAAGACTGACAGCTGTCAAAAGCACCAAATCACGTGTTCGGAAATCGACGAACAAAAAGTTCGAAATGTAAACATTAGTTTGACAACTCAATTTTCAAATTGAGTAAACAAAATTCTGATCGATGAATAAATTATGATTCCATTGTGAAATCGTGTGTTTAACAATTTTTCTTTTTGACCTGTTAAAAAAGTTTGATACTCGAAGAAATCCGTTCCGGCGTTTTTTTTAACCAACAATACCAACAGCATTTTGTCTGTGTAAATAAAAATACGGTTCGCTAGACACTTGGTAAATGTTTGGGCAAGTGCATAGCTGGAATTAGCGCTTTGTTACGTTAGAAGACGTTCAACCATCTGACCAAATAAAATTGTTTGCAAATTCAACACATTTTGTTTGCGAAACTTCAAAATGCTGATTGGCAGCTTTTCAGCTTAAATGCTATTGCCCGAAACCTAAAATCGCGCGTTTTTCCAAAGCATTACCAATTTTCTAAGAATTTAGGCCTAACTGCGCGGTCAGTCTTGGCAAACCAATTCCAACTCAGCTCTGACGTAATCCGGCTGTGCTACCTCAACTAAGCAAATACAGCCGCCGCGCTTGTACTTGTTGAAGCAAACACAAAAAAAATCTGAAAAATTGAAAGTGGATTGTGCGTTTGTATACACTTCCAGCTTTGCCTCACACTGTGGCTTGGAACGAGAAAAATCTGGCCGAAACACTTCTAGTACAGCGTAAACAATATTCTTTTTTCGGCTTTCAAAATCGCGCAACCTACTTAGGCGCGCACGATGCGTAGGTAATCACCGCCGACCACCGATCGATTGCAGCCAGCTACTTCCACCTTCGGGTGAGCCCACCCTCGGTTGGTTATGTGGCCTGGTAAAAGGTCTTTCCAAGACTCATAAGTCGCCGTATAGCCTCGCGCGCGTAGGTTTAAATGCCTTCAAACGACCGTGCGCGCCTCAAGTCCTGCTCCGATCTGGAACGTAATTTGGGCAATCAACTACCCCCGCGCGCGTACTACAACTCCACCACGATCGGCAGCTTATGTCTCGTGATTCCCACATGCTTCTGCTGAGCCGTAGTCGTTGATGTGGTCAGGCCGTTTAAACTTTATTTGTCCACCGTCGCGCGGTTATGCACTCTGCGGACTTCAAGCCAGTCAGTTTAGTCACACTTTCAACGCGCGCGCAAGGTGGGGGTGTTGTGACTGTCATGAATCAGCCGCAGCTAATCCGCAACAAATCGTCTGCTTCCACACCGTGGACGTAAAAACCAGTGGTGGCGTGGTCAGCTACGGATTTCGTAATCCGCGGAGCGCCACCACAAACGTCAGCGTGCTGGAAAGATTGGGATTAAAGTGGCGTTTACGATGGCGTGGTATACGGTTCAATTTCCGTCGGCGGCTGGGTCGATCGCGCGATAGAGACTTGCTGTTGCTCAAAGTTGACTGGGGTATTAGAAGGGTACTAGAGCTTAAGGTGGAAGCGTAGATCCGTGGAGGAGGCTAATCGAAGATTTGTTGTTTTAGGGCATTTCTTTTAAACGTTCGCAGATTTAAAAAACTGAATAATATTGGTTTATAAGACTTTCTAGGCCCAGTGAAAAAAATATAATTTAACCCAAAAATGACGAACTTCTCGTCACAGTGTCCTGATGCAAACAATGATCGAGCTCGAGCTGTCACAGCTCTGCGAAGTATGTTAGCTGACATATCGGGCGGTCAGTCAAAAAAACCAGCTAGAAGTCTCCTGACAAAAAACTTTTGCTTGAAAGAGATAGGAAACCTGATGCAAACAATCGTCCAGCTGTAATGTAAACATACTTTGAATGTATTGGCAAATTTCAGACTAGAAAGCCTTATACAATACAATAGTCTGTTCAATGATTTTCCAAAAAATATCTCATCAATTCTTGAACTGAAATTGAGTGCTTTTGACAATTTTTAATGTTATTTTCGTAAACTTAACAATGCTTTTTTTTTTGTCAATTTGTTGTTCAGCATTTTTCTGAGTTTTTTTATGGCTTCTGAAATGAAATAAAAATATGCTCATGGAATAAGATCTTAAGAATACCTGATAAATTTGTATTTTTTATCATAGACACAGGCATTTATTTTCATTTATTATTTGTACGTTAAATGTACCATCACTAAAGTAGCTGAAATAGTTTTTAAGAAAAAAACATCAATGTTTATACTGCAATTCCCCATGAAAACAGCATGGAAAAAACAAAAATGCTCGGATCGGGCTCAACATTTTTCTGGGGGTTTCCTGGCATGTAAAAATGTTATGTAAAAATGTCCGGGGAATCCGATAAAAATATTTCCAGACATAGGCTCTTTGGTCCAGACACCGTCAAAGCGGCATTTTAATGTTTCATACGCCCTTTTCATATGTTAGGCTAGATTTTGGAAACTTTTCATTATTTTTCTTTGAAAGGCCAACTTATCACCTTTCATTTACGTATAAGACAATTGAAATCGGTGAAAAAGTTTTGTTTTGCGAAAATCGACGAAAATTGCAATATTTTAGACCACCCTAACACGGCGTAGGTCACCCTAATGCCAAACAAAAAAATACGGGTCTAATTATTTCGGCCAGGGAACCCCCAGAAAAATTTTGAGCCCAATCCGAGCACTTTTGTTTTTTTTTTCATGCTGTTTTCGTGGGGAATTGCTGTATATTTAGTTAACTAAGTTTATAAGCTTTTAAGCAAAATACATTTAAATTTTTGGTAAAATTGTTAAATTCAATTCATGTTTATTTCTTGTACTAAGTATAATAAGAGGCCACCATCACTCGTGTTATCCGGAGCCGGACCGTTTCCGTTGGCCGCCACGCTGGCGTAAGTGCGGCTAAATCCTGGCGGGTTCGGGTTGCCGGTCGAGGGACGACCAGTCGAAGTCCTAAGAGGCTGATGCGTCGCTGGGGTTTTCCGCTTCTCCAGCGCCTCAAGGTACGCCTTCCGCGCGGTGCACCCGCGGTAGTTTGCCGTGTGGTAGCCATCGCAGTTCGCACACTTCACTTTTTCCTTCTGCTGCTCAGCGGTCTTATCCTTGCCCAGGAACTCCTTCCGGGGAAGCGCACAGCTCGCCGTGAGATGAGCGTCACCACACTTGACGCATTTTGGCGCCAAGGTACAAAACCGGGACCCGTGTCCGAAGCGTTGACACCGGTGGCATTGCGCTGCGTCAGTCGGCCGCTTGGTGAAGTACCTCCACCCGACCAGAAAACCTTCAACAGCCTTCACTTTGCGGAGATCTTGGATTTTCACCGATCCCCGGTCGAAGTATAACAGCCACAGGAAATGATTCCCTGTGACTGTTTTCTTGCGCGAGAGCACTTTGGCCTCTCGAGGGTTAACGTTTTGCTCTTTGAGGAACTTTTTGAGCTCCTCTGGCGTGCTTGGTATGTTGTACCCGCTCAGCACTACTTTGACTGCAGATTGGTCAGCCGGCTCGTGCGTGTAGTAAGGAATGCCAGCTTTCGCCAACGCTTCCATCGATTTCTCAAACATTGGTCGACCAAAGGTGTATACCTTGACCGACGTTCTGAAAATTCGCATCGCAAATTCGCAATCACCATCCATCAAAACTTTATCAATTTTTGCAGCAGGAAGGTCGAGAACACTGATGGGTGGGTTACGCTTTAGCTTCGGCGTGGTTTTACCTTGCGCTGGTATTGGTGTGTTAGTTGACGATTGTTTAATATCGTCTCCTTCATCGTCGTCATCGTTGTCGGACAATAGCTCGAAATCGTTTGAGGTTGGAACTGTTAACTTGGAAGTTCCCGGGTTGCTGGTGGATTGACCACCTCCAGATTGCTGCTGCTGCTTGTTCCGGTTGGCCATCTGCCTGGTCACGATCGAGCTCGGAACGGTGACGCTCGCAGTTGACTTACTCGAATCAACTGCCGCCGTAAGTACGATGCTGGGGCGTCTTGGGTCGGGCGAGGAGGACTTCTTGGTGCGGTGTAAAGAACCATTTTGGCCGCGTCCCCGAAGTGAACTCGAGTTGCCACGGCCACGACCGTTCTTTCCCATCGCGGGGAAGTTAACTCGCGGGTAATTTGTTACACTTTAACCGTGAAAACGAACGATATCCGCGGAGCACCGAAACACTTGCTGTTGGTGGCTGCAGTGTTACCAGCTCGATGAAAATTGTTAAAAAGTCGGAATTTTGCCTGAAATTTGTTAGAACAAGTTTTTTTTATGAAATTATCGATTTATATTGCATTTTATACTGAATTCGAAGCACGAATCACAAGTTACATTTTACACGACATTTGTTCAACTCTCGGGTTAGTTTTCAAAACGTCCTAAGAGCCAAACCCCATCAAGTGGAGAAAAACGATGAACACATTTTTGACCATTATTTTAATTCTTATTAATATGAAAGGGGGTTTCAAAGGCGTATTTTTAGTCAAAATCAATGCTTTGACTATAAGCTATGGTAGCCATATCAAGGAATAAAAAATGTAGCAATTTATTTGTGTTTTAGCCTTGTTTTATAACACCAGGTTGATTCGACTTTTTACACGAGCAAATTGTTTCATACGTCCCTGTACTTGGGACTTTTTTTGAGTAAGAATGACAATACGACCATTGGCAAAACTTATTTATTTTGTGATTAAAACACATTTAAATTAAACATTCTTATTTTAAACATCGTTTCAACACCCCTCGCAAAGAGAGCAGTCGATGTTTTATGTTCTTTTAAGAGATTGGGAGAAAACATCGCAGAGGAGAAAAGTCCAACTGACAGATTTTATCCTCTCTCTCTCGCGTTGGCTCATACGCCAGCTGAGAGCATGAACAAAAGGACGAATTACCACTGATTTGTTTATCTTTTCTTCAGTGGTCCATAGGACCTTGGAGAACTCGGGGTTCCTGGAGTTTTCAGAGGGCGTTTATGCGTGATAAGATGGATGCTGTAATTATCGCTCGTTCCTGAACAGATTCTGCATCTTGACTTTCTGTTGATTCAGGCTGAAACACAAAATGATGTTTTTGGGGGTAGCTAGCCGTCTCTGCCGGAACAAACGATTGAAACTTCGTTTTGCTGGCTGGCAAATTAGAAAATATTATTCGCGCATCCTTTAGGTCATATAATCAGCGCAATGTATTTAACGGAATAACAAATATTCATCTTTTTTCGTAAAAACTCATGTGCGCATAATAATAAAGCAATTATAATTGAACTTACGTCCTTTTTCTATGAGCGTAAGTACATTTTTGAAATTATCAGTACTTACGACCTTGCATCACCAAGGACGTATGTGACTTCTCCGTATGAAAAGCACATTCGACCTTTTATATGTGGGCGATATTTTTGTTTAAATTTATTTTATTGGAAATTCTGCTCGAGTGGATCGTTAGTAGTGCATTAGAAGAGTGCAACCGTGCCAAAAACTAAATTTTGAAAAACTGGCGCTTACGACCTTTTAAAAAAAAACCCGAGAACTGAAATTGCCTATAAATTTAGAGTTTTTTTAATTGTGTTTCAAAACCACATATTACTTTTTATTTACTAACTTATTTAACCTTCTCTAAGTGTAAAATTGTCCAAAGAATCAGAAAATGCGTTTTTCGATTCGAAATCATGTTCATTGAGAAAATCATGACACTTTGAGAAGTTTAAAATAATGACTTTCATCCGCATTTTCTTAACTATAGCTAATTAACTTTTCAAAGTATTATGAAAAGTTCTTTTTGAGGTACATTGAACACTTCTCTACCACGGTCAGTATGATTCTAAACAATTCCGTACGTATTTTAATTGCACTCTTCATTTTGCGGAAAAATCGCTAACCTATCAAAGTCACCCCGGCTAAATTTGTAAATAACACCTTTTTTTTAAATTTAGTAACAATAGTAAAATCTTAAAAAAAACTATAGGCAAACAAATCTTGTTAATTAAATAAATAATTAAAAGCTATAGAATAAAATAAAATGATTATATTTTTTAAAATAAGAATAATTTCGAATCAGAAAACAGACATTTACAATTCTTGTTGAAACTAATTGTGAAATTCAGAATGTTGTTTTTTTTCCTCAAAAATAGCTTGTCTGTTTGTCTTTTTCCAAGGTGAGCTTGACTTAGCATTTTTGTGAAAATTGTAGGAAACATTTTTTGTCTCTTTTCAAATATTTTAGGAGAGTTTGGGCATATTATACCTAAAACTGATTTGGAATATAAAAAAAAACCTTTAATATTTTGCTGCATAATTAACCTTCACAATTCATCTTTCGGCAACTTCTAAGTTGAAAGAATGGTAAGATTTCTTTTAATAAATTGATTGAGATTAAAAAAAGTTGTTTGCCTGGATCTTCATTTTACGGATCTTTCGTTTATTTGTTTGTATTTGATAAAAAAAGATGATTTCAGTTTATGCTTTTTGGGTGTTTTATAATACCCCTGACTCAAGGCGGTTTTAAAAACACCCAAAAAGCAAAAACTAGAAATTTGGTTTATTGGACCTTTTCAAAAACAAAAAAAACTCCAGATTTGTACTGCACTTTAGTACAATCTATTTAATTTTCTATGGTTTTGAAGCAATTTTTTATGAATTGAAATAATCTGCTTGCTTAAAATGACTTTTAAGATTTATTAGTTTTCAAATTATAAAAAACGCACCTAAATGCAAAATTTAATCGGTAAATAATCAACTTTAACTTATAAAATAAATATATTCAAGAAGAAAAGTTTTGGAGAGCATCTAAGTATTGACATTTAAATTCTATGGAATCCTCATCAACATAACAGTTTTTTAAAGTGTTTTATATAAACTTCAAACCAGTTTACAAATTATCATTTCTGATGGTGAAACATATTTTATAAAGATTTTTTTTTGTATTTGTTTCGAAATGAACAAAAATTCAATTATTTTTCTCGAACTTTTTTTTCTTAAAAGTAGTTTTGAATCTTGTCTTATTTTTGATGGTTGACCCTAAGCATGACCTATAAACTACCCGATGATTTAGAATTTTTAAATCCAAGGTGGCGTGAAAAATGGCAGTATTGAAAAACATTTTTTTTTATTAATTTTAATTTAATCAATTGGGACGATTATTGTTTCCCGGGATTTGTAAGAACGTCTAGATGATCCTAAAATTTTGCTGAACTTAATTTGAACAAATCTGTAATTTCTGTGACCGAAAACATCGTTCCAACTTTTTTTAAACGATTGCTTCCGCGGAATTCTTGGTTATTTTTTTTTACACGTGAAAAAAGTTGGTGGAACGATGTTTTTGATCGCAAAAAATGACAGATTTGATCAAATTGAGTTCTGCAAAGTTCTAGGATCATCTAGGCATCCTAACAAATCACTAGAAAAAAAGAATCATCTTGATTGGGTAAGTTATGCCCGAGCACCAGAGAGTTGAAGTTACCGTTCCATCTTTTTTGGAGCCTTGGGCGTTGGAATGTTAAAAAGCAAATAAAATAATCAAATTTCACCAAACGGGAGGTCGCAAAACTCAAATTTGATGTTAAAAGTTAAAAAAAGAAAATTCTGGTTATGATTTGATTATCCGAAATCTCACTAAAACCTTCGAATAATCGAGTCTGGACTGTACCCGAATTGTTTTGAAATTGTGCGAAAAAATGTTCGGCGCGATTTTCGTGGATTTGATTTTGGAAAACCACCTAGAAACATAAAAAAATATAAAATTGTAAATATCATTGGAATTTACACGATTATGAATCTACCCTGCAAGCTTTCTCCATGATGTCATTGACTCTTATAGTCCCCTTTGGAAAATCACATAACTCCCAACGAGTTCCCATTATCTTGATTTGTATGTTAATCTCCAGGTATGGCACATACAAACAACACTTGTCGCCCATTGTTACCTATCACCTTAATTAAACTGTTGGGAAACTGTCACGCGAAAGCTCATCTTTTCTCGCCCGAGTTCATCGTCCTGGAGGAGAGAAAAAACAAAACAAAAACAATATCTCACGAGCTTTCGCTTTCAACTCAAACGGCCGTGCATTATGCCTTGGGAACCTTCTCCCGCGCTCTCAGTTGGCTGTGATCAGAAAAATGCAAAACAGGACGACGCACCACCGCTCGCGCGACGCACAATGACAGGTGAAATCGACGACACCCACGCTGCTGCTTACCTGCGAGAAGAAGCGTCGTGCGGATATGCGCGGGTTCGTCGCCGGGAAAAAATGACTAGCAATTACTCGACTCGACTTGGCTTGGCCCGGGCATTGTTTTGGACTCAATTAATCTCTCAAAGTGAGAAAACACAAGTGGTCGTTAAAGAAATATCCCATAAATTACCGAGCAGCGCGGAGTCGGCGTCGGGACCGGAATTGCGTCCGCGACCGGTCAGATGTAATAATTATACAACACCCCGACGGACTGATGGATGACCGCACTGCTCGGCGCGGGCGCGATAAGCTGTCCAGAAGAGAGAAGACTTGGTCTTACGCAGATGTGATGAGCTAAGTTGCGAGCTCAAGTTGAAGTATAGAGTTGCAACGAAATAGAAAGTGTGCGGGGAAATTAGTGCGCGCGAAATGTTAATTGGGCATGATTAATCACTCAGCTAAGGCTAAGCCAAGTGGGCAGCTCCCCACAGGCTAGAGGTCATAATGGGATTACTTCACAATGCACTGTCTCGACGATGGTTAACGATGGCCGAAAGCAACGTTAGACTCTGAAATGATGAAATTCAAATTGGTTGGACACGCCGCTACGGTTTCAAGCTGCATAATGCCTGTTTAGACATTCTAATTGGGGATTGTTGTGTTACCTGTTCGAAGTATAATTTTACTTTCTATCGCTGGTGATGTAACGATCTCGAAAAATTCATCAGCCACTTTGGTTCAAATGTACTTATCAGTAGGCAAACAAGATTATTCTTTCACATTTTGAAATTGCAGAAAATTTTCACAATTGAGCAGTTCTCTAAAAAATTGGATGATTTCGAGCATTTTTATTTTTTTTTATTTTTTTATTTGGCTCAAACTTTGTGGGTGCCTTTCCTATGACCAAAGAGGCTATTTTGTGTCATAGGTTCACCCATACCAGTCTCCATACAATTTTGGCTGCTGTCCATACAAAAATGGTACGTAAATATTTAAACAGCTGTAACTTTTGAGTGAGTTTTCTGATCAATGTGGTGTCTTCGGCAAAGTTGTAGGTATTGTTGAGGGCTATTGAGAAAAAATAGGTACGAGCAATTCCAGCTCAAATCAGGAATTTTTCTGGTGCTTTTGTATAGAAAATGCCAAAAACCACCAAAAAAGCTGTTTTTTCGACATTTTTATTTTTAAAACCGCTGTAACTTCGCAAGGATTGGACTCAGGACAATGGTCAATATGGAGACTTTTATGTAAAATTGTCTGGAAAATCGATTCACACTATCAGTTTTTGAAAATGTTGACGTTTAGACCACCTTTCAAAAAACAGTTATAGTAAATGATTTTTGTATTTTTTTTAGGAGAGACATACCATCCTGCATTTTTCGTCAGTCTTTTGGTAACATTTTAGGCTATTTCCTCAAAAATTTTGAGCGAAAAAAAATCGTGACTTCACTTTAAAATTTAACCTTTAAACATACAAAATGAAAAATCTCATAGAAGTGGCGTGTATTTTTCTTTCAGTGTATTTTTTCAGAAAGCCCGTCCAATTTCCTACAAGTTTGTCTTTGACCACTTTTTGGTACGATGCAACGGCTTCGAGATACAGTCATTTCTAAATTACAGAATACAAAAATATCTGAAACATTTACGCCCTTCTCAAATGTCATTTTCGAGTGCAATTGGCTCCATATACACAAAAATGGCTTATATAGGCCTAGGATAACATGTCTACAAAGTTTCATTGAAATCGGAGAGGGTCGGGTACAAAAGTACCAGAAAAATTCCTGATTTGAGCTGAAATTGCTCGTACACGGAAAAAATGCCGATTTTTTTGTTAACATTTTTTTTACAAAAACTCAATTTCCCAAAACTTGTTTGATATGTTTTAGGGGACAAAAATCCGCAACTTATGAGTCTTAGAGAAATATGGTCAAAAAATCTCCTTAGTTATGAATTTTTGAAAAAAGTGTGATTTTCGGAAAAAATCTGAATTTCATGCAAATGCAAATTTGACTTAATTCTTTTATGTAAAATTGAATTTGTAATCGAAAAGTACTTTACAGATTTTTTAATAAAAGGCTCCGTTTTCAAAATATTGCCACCAAAAGTTTGATTTTAGCGAAATATTTGCAGTTTTTCGATTTTTAAAAATAGTGACCAAGAGTAACTATATCTCAAAATATTCCTTTCGAAATGTTCAGAAAATTAGCTATAAAATGGTTTCAGACACATTGAAGATTGGACCTCTGGTTGCTGAGATACAGCGGCTTATAGAAAAATAGGAAAATTAAAATTTTCTAAGTCTCACTCAAACAACCCACCATTTTCTAATGTCGAAATCTCGGCAATTATTGGTCCGATTTTCAATGTTGAAATTTGAAACATTCGTGAAATTTTCCGATCTTTTCGGAAACAATATTAAAAAAAAATAATCAAGATTAACATTTCAAAAGGGCGTAATACTGAATGTTTGGCTCTTTTGAAACGTTTAGTATTGATTAATTTTTTTTTAAAGTATTGTATTCGAAAAGATCGAATAAATTCACGAATATTTTGTTTTAACATTGAAAATCGGACTATTAAGTGCTGAGATTTCAACATTAGAAACATAAAAACATAAATTTTTCTGTTTCTTTTTTTATAAGCCGCTGTACCTCAGCAACCAGCGGTCCAATCTTCAATGTGACTTAAAAAAATTATAACAAATTTTCTGAACATTAAAAAAAATATTTTCAGGGGTAGTTACTCGTGGTCACAATTTTTAAAACCCCTTATGTCTATATATATATATCAAAATTTTTGTAATTGTCTGCTCTACAACTTTGTAGAGCATTGTTACACTCTAAAAAATTACCCTGCAAAGTTAGAAAAAACACGAAATTTTAAAATGAAAAATTTTGTTCTAAATGAAAAAATGACCCTTCTGTGTCAATGTAGATTCGAAAAGTACATTAAATTTCCCATAAAATGACATGCTCCAAAATTTTTTACAGTCGAGTAACGGAAAATGGGAGAATTTTTAAAACTTTTTTAGTGTTTTTTTCGATGAAAAATACGTTTTTTCGGAATTCTGAGTACGCCATCAAATCGGGCGTCTAATTTTACATAAAAGACCCTTTGACACCAAATTTCTATCTCATCACCGTTTCAGGCTGCAAATTATTGAAAAACACCTCTTTTTTCGCATGTTCAAAAATGGAAGGAGTCGTACCGTCCCTCCGTCACGAGATATCAAAAAACGGACCTCGGATTCGTGATCAGGGACAAAAGTTACCCCTTAGGACAAAGTTTCACGCAAATCGAAGAGGGGTCGGGGCAACTTTTCCAGATTTCGTGTGAGTTGGTAGAGAATTACCCAACAACGTCATGATTTTTGTTTTTTAGGGTTTTTTGAATTTAAAAACAAAGTCTTTAGAGTTAAGCAACTCTTAAATTCATTTTTTTTCTCTGGAACTTTAAAAATCGAGCAATGTGTTTCTAAGATACAGACTCGCAAATAATTCGAATCGATGAAAATTAATTTCTCTAGGTATAGCCTTTAGTTTTCAACTGACGATATCTCGGAAACTATTTGTCAGATTCTCAATGCTAAAAATGGAAAAATTGTGCAAAATTTTCAGATTTTTACGATAAGAATATTTATTTTATTTGGTCTTGAATATAAAAAAATGTAAAGTTATTTATTTTTAGACATTTTTAAATTAAAGCTTTGAAAGCTTCGCTCCTCGGCAGCAGTCCCAAGTTTTCATTCTCCAATTCATTATCAGTGCAGTGGGGGGCAACACATCTAAGTAACTCCGATTCAAACCATTAACAAAAGAGAGAAATTCAGCACCACCAAATCCAAATCAGGTTGGTCTGGCCCAATATTTCCAAACCCGAAATCAATTGCACCACCTTAATTCCACGCCCTGATTGCTGCTTTTTTTGCACAGTATAAAATTCGATTCGATTTATGATGCAAAACAAAATATGATGCACAATTTGTTTTCTCATCAAAAATCGATTCAATCAAATTTCACCTAGTTATTTTTACCGTGCACGCCACTTATCGCGATCTGCAATTTACACCGGAAGTGTGGCGAAAAAGTGCGCTGCTTTCAAATGCACAATACTTTTCAGAGACTTCCTTCCCTGCACGAACGGACGGACGGTAGCAATTTTCAAATTGGGCTCGTGCCGCGCGCTAAATCGAACCTCTTCATCGTGCCATCATCATTATTACTATTATTTTGCTACGACTAGCCGCGCGCCGCGGCTTTCGAGCGCCGCCACCGACTGTTACTTGGCTAATTTGGGCGCATTGCAGGGCACTTACTTTGGGGCCTTTTGCGCACTTTGGAGTTGTGTTTGGAAGTTACTTTTTTTTTAATTTGATAATTTTTGATTTGTAGGGGAAATCTACCCTTTCCAATCAAAAACCTATCTTCGTCATATGGAGAGTTTGATGCTCGATTAAAGCTCCAAAAATACTATTTGGGCTATAAACTTACCAGCAACAGCACCGCCTCGAGTAAGCACGCAAATGTATGCCACTTACTGGCCAAAAAGATCACATTTAATGCACTTTTGATCATAATTTGTATTTTGCGAGACCAATTCTCATCATTTTGTTGGCACACACAGTGACACACACGAGAATCCCTCAAACGCTTAATGAATATCGCCAAAATTAACTTTTCACTTTCGCTTACTTTTTCACGGCGCTTAAGATATGAAATTGCTTCCAACTACCGGCAACATGTTCTTTTGATCATTATTAAGGCACTCAATTGAAGAATAATCCCGAAAAATGTAATAAATTAGCAAGCGCCATCAAAAAAACAAACGCGCCAAGTCGTTTGACGTTTCAATTTTCACTTTGCATTCCACTCGAAGGCTGAAGAAAACCGAGCGAGAGACGAAGGCAAAAAAGAACAAAGGCTGGCCGTCCACACCACCAGCAGCACAGCCAGCGATGCCAGGAAACTTTCCCTATAAATGCCACTTTTCGTGAGTGTTCGTTTGAACTGTCAGCGCAAATGGCAACACTCGACAGAGTGTTGGAAGAAAAAAGAACTAAGCCGATATTAGAAAAATGGGCGTGGCCCAATGCATTCGCCTCGATTAGAATACCCTTGGGATTTTTTTTTGTTAAATGCTTGGTAAAGAAATAGAATAACTTTTAGTGAAAGTGAAAATAAACAGAAATGTTCACAAAAACTTGCTCTACTCGTTGGTGTACTTGGTTTTAGTAAAATTCAAGGGAGACTCTAGATTATCCAGCATCATTCAAACACGACCGCTTATTAGGATTAAAATGGGTAGATTTCCCCTATTTTTTTTCGTTTATTTAGTTTGACTAAAATAAAAATTCTTGTTTTGTGATTTTTAAATATTATTTTTGAAATTCCAAACTCTTCACTACTCTTAGGTGACTTAATCAAAAAGGTTAAACTGCACAGGTGCTGCGCACCTTGTTCCAACTATCTTTTAAAAAAAAGTTCCACCAATTGTTGAAGCTTCCGAAAATGCGTCGATCGCAGCTTTTCGAGCTGGCGCAAGCGCCAAATTGCAACCGCCAATTGTGCAATTACGGCACATTTGGCTTTTGCGTAAAAAACATGGATTTAAAAATCGCACCGCAGTCTTTTTTGTTGTTGCAATGTTGCCAGTGCCAGTTCAATTGTTTTCGATTGCGTGTGCGCACTTTTCGAAAGTAGTTCGATTTGGAGGCAAAAAATAGCGTTGATCGCTGCGATTAGTGGATCGAATCGGGGAAATTGGAAGACTAGCTCTGGCTGTTTCGAGTCTTATCTGCGGGATAGTTTTCACCGAAACAAACACGGAAATCGGAACCGGCATCGATTAGTCCTGGTCACTTTTCTCCCGGTTTGGATGAACTTGTTTTTGGCGGGGGAAAGTTTGGCGAAAATTGCAGTAGTTCAGATTAAATTGGACTTTAAATTGGTGGAATTGGAACATGGTTTGAGTACATGAGTAGTTCACTTCTCTTTCGTAAATCGAAATATTTTAAATAAAAAAAAAAACAAAGAAACGATTTTTTATAACTTTTTATCCCTCTCCGATTTCAATGAAACTTTATAGACATGTTATCCTACGCTTATATAAGCCATTTTTGTGTTTTTTGAGAAGGGTGTAAGTGTTTTAAATATTTTTGTATTTCGTAAATTAAATATGTCTGTAACTTTAGGCAGTTGCACTGTGGGCGAAATGGAACCCAAAATCGGACTTAATTGAACGCGGCTGGTTCCCTGGTATGAATAATACTGTTTCTTATGTAAAAAAATCCGGGAAATCGATTGGTGATGGTTTCATCCACCGCACGAAACGGCAAAGGGTCCATTTTTCCCCAATTCCCCATTTTTTCACATTTTTTCTTGAAAATCTGTCTGTATTTAGAGCGGAGGCTTTATGCGGCCTTCCAAAATGCACTTAACCCCAATTCCGCTATAAAAGTATTTTTGGCCGTTTTCAAATGTTAGGTCAGATTTTAAAAATCTGAAAATATTTTTATCGTAAAGATCAGACAATTTTACATAAGAATGACGATGTGAACTTGATAGTTTGACACATTTATGTTGATAAAAATAAAATGTATTTGAAAGGCAGTTTATTCTGCGTTTGGGAAAATTGGCGCAAAAGTGCTTCTTCAATCTTTTTATTTAGTTTAATTTCTATATCAACATAGATGTGTCAAACTTTCAAGTGCAAATCGTCATTCTTTTATAAAATTGTCTGATCTTTACGATAAAAATATTTTCAGATTTTTAAAATCTTACCTAACATTTGAAAACGGCCAAAAATGCTTTTATAGCGGAATTGGGGTTAAATGGACCCTAGATGATTTTTGCGGTGCAAGTGGTTATTTTTACTGGATTCCTGGGACATTTTCACATAAGTTAAGTGCATTTTGGAAGGCCGCATAAAGCCTCCGCTCTAAATACAGACCGATTTTCAAGAAAAAATGTGAAAAAATGGGGAATTGGGGCGAAATGGACCCTTTGCCGTTTTGTGCGGTGAATGAAACCATCACTAATCGATTCCCCGGATTTTTTTACATTAGAAACAGTATTATTCATACCAGGGAACCAGCCGCGTTCGATTAAGCCCGATTTTGGGTTCCATTTCGCCCACTGTGCGTTGCATCGTATCAAAAAGTGGTCAAAGACAAACTTGTAGGAAATTTGACGGGCTTTCTGAAAAAAATACACTGAAAGAAAATAACATGTCACTTCTATGAGATTTTTTGAATTTTAAGTTTAAAAGTCAAATTTGAAGGTGAGCCCTCGATTTTTTTTTGTTCAAAATTTTTGTGAAAATACCCTAAGATGTATTTTTGTAAAGTGCTCTAAACGTCAACATTTTCTAAAGCCAAATACGGGAATCGAATCTACAATCGATGGTCAAAGACAATCTTATGGGAAATTTGACGAGCTTTTCGGTAAAAATATTTATGAGACTGAAAAATCAAGTCTGCCATATAAAAATTGTCAAAAACCATAAAAAAAACTTTTTTTTCAAAATTTGTATTTTTGAAACAGCTGTAACATCACAAGGATTGGACTTAATAAAATCAATATTGAGACTTTTATGTAAATTACCCGAAAAACTTCGTCTTTTCCTTTTTTCGTTTGTTGACGTTTTTAGCTTTTTCCTTGTTCAGCCTCCTATGATCAAAATTTGATTTTACGCAACTTTTTCCATACAATCTGCAGATTTTCCGGAATCGGTTCCAGAATGGCCAAAGTTGTAACTATTTGGCGTAAGAACCTTCCTTGGACTTATACGAACCCAACGCAATAAAGAGCACCTCGATCCGACGTTCCGTGTTGAATTGATTCGCGTTCGAACAAAACCGTCGAAATTTTTTATATATATATAAGATAGATTGTCTGGAGAATCGATGCCCGTATTCGGTTTTTGAAAATGTTGACGTTTAGAGCACTTTTCAAAAAAACAGTTTCATTTATCCTGCATTTTTCGTGATTCTTTTTGTAACATTTTAGGCTATTTCCTTAAAAATTTTGAACAAAAAAAAGTCGTGGACTCACTTAAAAATTTGACTTTTAAACTTAAAAATTAAAAAATCTCATTGAAATGGCGTGTTTTTTTCTTTCGGTGCATTTTTTTTCGGAAAGCCCGTCAAATTTCCTACAAATTTGTCTTTGACCACTTTTTGATACAATGCAAAGGCTTCGAGATACAGAAATATTTAAATTACGAAATACAATAACATTCGAGTAAGACTGGCTCCATATAATCAAAAATGGCTCATATAAGCGTAGGATAACATGTCTACAAAGTTTCATTGAAATCGGAGAGGGTCGAGAAAAAAGTGTCTCAAAAATTCTTGTTTTGGGCTGGAATTGCTCAAATAAAAAATTCGTTTTATTTTTATTTTCATTTTTTTTTAATTTATTTTAGGGGACTAAAAAGACAAAGTGCGTGATGGTGCCAAATCTGGTTTATGAGATATGGTTTAAAAAAAAAGTTATAGCATGTTTTAGGTATGAATTTTCGATTTCTTTTTTTCTTCTGCATTTTAAAAATACTTGTTGATTTTTTTCCTGGAATTTTGGAAATCGAGTAATTTTCGAAATTACAGAGTTTTAGAATTTTAGAAATCGGGCAATTAGTTTAAAGATACAGTCTCAGAGAGACTTCGAATCGATGAAAATGAATTTCTATTAACATATAAAACACAATACATTATAGGACCCTTTCAAAAAAAACTCTAGATTTCATGTTGCCTTAAAAAAAGATTTTTTGTCCATATGTTCTCGATATTTTCAAAAATTCATATAGTTTAGACCAGATTAACAAAAATGGCTGAGAAGATCGATGCTTCTGTGCTCTCTTGTTCTAAGCTTGCTAGTTTTCCTATCCTATTAGCATAAGAGAGCACTGAGGTATCGCGATATCTATTTAGTCCCTTAAAACAAAAAAAAAATAAAAAATACGAATTTAGGAAATTAAGCTCTCAACGAAAATTGGTTTGAAAAATCAGGGGACATTTTTTCAAACAACTTCAAAAAATTGATGAAAATAAAAATCGAATTGAATTCAAACATAATGGTACACAGAAAAAAAAGTCATGGTAATATTACATCTGGGAAGTGGCACATCTTTTATGTCAGAAAAAAATTGTAATTTTACCTCTGAAAATGTGTAATTTTACCACTATTCTGGTGTTATGTCGCTTTTTCTGTCTAAATTGAGGTAAAATTAAGGCAACCAACTCTTGCTGAGCAAAAATCAGTACACTTTGCCGAAATGACAGCATGGTATAACAAAAACTGTCAAGAAATTATTTATATAAATGAAATTAGGTAAATTTGAGAATTAAAAATATAAAACTGTGTCGTTTTTAAATTTCACAAAATGCTATCAGAGTGCTTATGACTTGCACGTTTAAAAGTATTCATAAAATAAACCGTGATTTGAATCAAAACATTATGTTCTTAATTTTTTTGTTAAAAGTTTAAAAGATTACGAAATGTCAAGTTTGCTTTAACGAATAATAACGTTCTCAGTGTTTTCACGAACACATTTCCAAAAAAAAAAAAATTGAAAAGGTCCTACAACATGTAAAACACAACAGTTTATAGGACCTTTAAAAAAACTCTAGATCCTTATTGATAATCAAGTTTGAATTGAGGAAACCCCGGAAAACTCCCTTTTTAAATCAAACTCACAGTTAAATAAAAATAAAAATGTCTAGTTTGCTTTGAAGCTTTGATCAAATAAAAAAAATGCAATTCAATGTTTAAAAAGTTGTTAAAATTCCGTACAAATCCGTATAATGCTAAAAAATCCCTACAAAAATTCCGGCCCGTTAAAAATCCGCGAAGAGCGTCGAAAATCCGTATGGTAAGGAAAAAATCCGTACAGTTGGTAGCCTTAGGTAAAATTATATCACAAAAGAGGTAATATTCAATCTTCAAAAATTACACCTTCCAAATGTACACAATGTTTTACTGTGTATAGAAACTTACTGAGGGTTTTTGGGAAGTGTTCAAACATCCTCAAGAAGTAGTTTCAACACATTTTGAAAAAGTTCAAAAGTTAGTTAACTATTTTCATGAAAAAATGAGAAATGAGATAGTTTTAAGGCTCTCAATGTGTCATTTTTGAGAAAATAAGAAGTTCGAATAAATTTTTTTTTTGAACAATTTTACACTAATTAGAGCTAAATTTAGTTTCAAGATAACTAGTATTAAGTGTTTTGAAACCGAAATGAAATAATCTTCAGATTTATAGGCATTCTCAGTAGAACAGTTTTCTATGTAAATTTAGAAAATTTGTGAAATATGCTACCGTAATTGATAATGTTTATAAACATAGGTGATAATGCTTATCAATTTGACGTAATTAATTTAATCTGATCACTTCTAATTTGTAAGAATCACTGACACACTGACTGTCCCCGGTTTTCAAAAATAACAATTTTGAACGAAACTATTTTTTAAAGCACCATGAAGAAACATAAAAAAACTTTCATGGACATTATATGACCAACCCTTGTACATGTTTAAAAAATGTAAACCATGAGCAAAGGTTTAATACTATTGGAAAAATTATTTGAAATGCTATCACCCCTGTTTACGGGAGAAAATTTCCACCAAAAACAGTGTGACTACACAAACAAATAACCTGAAATTTGACAAAATCTTTAAAATTTTGAGAAAATAAAAAAAATAGTGCAAATTTAATGTTAAATTTAAATTTTACAAGTTAATAATCAATTGGCATACAATTGTTGTCATGGACTGTGGTGATAAGTTGAATTGGATTGTGCACTTGAATTAAGGCATGAAACGCGTTCGAGATTGCTAGAAACAAACCCCGGACAGGAACGGACAGGATCCGCTCATGTTCTGTTATAACGTAATCAACCCGACACAAACTCCGCCACAAATCGAGTCTACGCGCTCAACTTGGACAAATTACTTGTCCCGCGAGTTGAGTTGCGCTAGGTTTGAATGCATTTCGTCGTTTCGCCGAACATATGGTTGGGCCGCCCGGTGTAACGGAAGTTACTGAGCCTGTCGGTCGCTGGTGTCTCGCCACGGTCCGCTGCCCACGTGCGGGGTTTTCCCACACTGACTTAGATTCCTCGGAACTGCTCTGCGCTCGGCGGTGCTCATACGTGTGGGCAAAAAAAAAAAATACGTTGCGAGCTGAAACCTGATCCGCCGCCGAGGGTCTTCGCTGCCTAGTTCAGGAAGTGACTCGGTAATAAGCCAGCCACCGTCAGCTGATCCATCCTCAACGAGACCTTGGTTGAACCCTTTTGCGGACTAATTGACAGATCGGCATTTGACGCGAGAGACGAACCTTGATCAATTCCTCAACTCTAGCAGCTGTGATTGATATCGATCTGAACCGCGCCACTTGCCCATCATCATTGATATAACTCAATAAATATTCCATTCACGCCGAAGTAAATTGAATCAACCGCCGCCGCCGCTTGAATGGCGAAGCTGCTCAATAATATTATATCGGTGTAAAGTTGTGGGTCACGACTTTTGCACGATACCGACGACGACGACGGAGAATGGTTTTGAGCAGAGCGTTCTTTTCTGCAGGGGTTCTCCACCTGTTGAAAACAAAGCGTTGTGATTTATTTGGACCTTAAAAATAGTAGTAAATGCAACAAGTTGCGAAAAAAGAGATTCTGTTTGGTACGGTATGTCCACGCATCCTTCCTCCCCTGTAGATTCTGAGAAATGTGACCCGTTCTCAGAGTCCTCTCTGCGGTAAAAACAACGCAGTAGGGCTGGCCGCTTTAATTTTTGTAATTCATGTTCGTGTGTTCTCGGATGTACTGTAATTATAAACAATAGACAGAAAAGTGCTGGGGCGTAATCTAATCAGATGACTTCCCAGCATGCTTTCATCGGACTGGCTGCGTTTGTGTTAGATTAGATTAGATTAGAAAAATATATCGAAAAGTCTTACCTTTCGATTCAAGTGCTGAAAAATAGATTAGGAACCTCCGCTTTAAGTTTCGCAAATCGCGCTTTTGCCAGCGTAGACCGCGAGTATAGTAAGTGATGCGGTGTTGTTCTATTTGTCATCTAGGGGCTCGAGGCCACGCGCGCTGCGGCGTTGAGTAATTCATTCATCGATTCGTGCGCGCGCTCATGTGAACGAGCTTCTGCACGAAACAGTTCAACGTTCCCAACTAGGAAACTTGTTTCCGTAGGTGGCGACTGTGCTTAACATTTTAATGTCAGCACAATTTTACTTTTTGTGTACTTTTAAAATTGTTATCAAACATCACTTCAAGTTTATCAAACCAATTTGCTGCCCGTAATCGGGAGCGCTGTTGCCCACCGGAAGTGACGGCAGTCCAGCTGTGCAACACAACCACACCCGCGAGACGAGACAAGACAAGACAACGCGACTTCAGCGGGGGGAGTGGTAATTATCAGCACAGGTCTATATTTGGTACGGCACACACCCAGTCGGCTTCCTCTCAGCTGATAATGGAAACTGATAGAGTGTGTGTAAACACACTCGCACACACAATTCATTCATGCACTTTGGTATTATCTCAAGCGGCGTGGCGTGGCGCGGCAAAACCGGAAGTGTGTCTATTAACTCGTTGATAACCTTGACTGATTGTGGGCTTTCTCTTCTCTTTTTTTGTGTTCTGCAGGTGAAGCGAAGAACCTGCTCGGTCGCAATGGCAACAACTGCGGCGGTTCGTCCTCATCGGGCTCGAAGGAAAACCGGGACGTGTACTGTACGGTCGCGCTGGACCAGGAGGAGATCTGCCGGACGCCGACGATCGAGCGGACGCTCAGTCCGTTCTTCGGCGAGGAGTACCAGTTCGAGATACCGCGCAGCTTTCGGTACCTGTCGGTGTACGTGTGGGATCGCGACCGGCACCTGAAGCAGGACAAGCCGTACGGCAAGATCGCGATCAAGCGGGAAGATCTGCACCAGTACAACCACAAGGACCACTGGTTTCCGCTGCGGCCCGTCGATGAGGACTCGGAGGTGCAGGGGATGGCCCACCTCGAGATCAGCGTCGACGACGGGGTCGGCAATCTGAAGCAGGTCCCGGAGTTTGACGACCACTTCCAGGTGAACCACCAGTCGTCCAACAACAGCACCTCGTCCTTTGGCAGCGCCATCAGCAGCAGCGGCAGCAGTGACACGAAAGAGAACTCCACCTCCTCGTCCCATCTTCATCATCCCCACCTCCATCATCAGCACCAGCATCACCCCCATCATCAGCTGCTGGTGAACAACTCTGTGAATAGTACAAATTTTAAGTTAAGTTTTCCTTCCAAAAGTGGTAGTGGAAGTGCCGGCAGTGGCACCGGAAGTGGAACGCTTAGGACAATCTTCGGTGGCAGCGGCAGCGACTTTGGCAATAACCAGCAGCAACCATTCCGTAACATTCTCGACAGCAGCACCGGCAGCAGCTCGGCCCGGAGTTCGCGCATCTCGATCAAGCTGACCGAGTGCATGGACCTGGCCCGCAAAAATGGCCTCTGTGATCCGTACGCAATACTAACTGCTCACTACTCGAATAAGAAGAAGATAACGAAACGTACTAAGGTGAGAAAGAAGACCGTCAATCCGGAGTTTGGTGAAACCGTAAGCTTCGATCTGTGCGTGGACGCGTGCGGCGGAAGTGACTCGAAAAGTGATAGCAATAACACGTACACGGTGGTCCCGCTAGGCGGTGCCGACCTCTGTGAAGTGGTGATAGCATTCTGGCATGACAGCCCCGGCATGGGCGACGATGTGTTCCTCGGCGAGATCAAACTCCCGGTGCGGGGGAAGCAGCAGCTGAACGCGGTGCAGCAAAGTGCGTGGTACTACCTTCAACCCCGCACGAGCCACTCGCGGCCAACGCGAACCTGTGCCACCCCACCCGGAACGCGGCTCTCCTCAGACAATTCCCTCGGCTCGCTGCGGCTCAAGCTCAACTACAACGCCGACCACGTGTTCCCGCTGGCCACCTACGACCAGCTTCTCAACATTCTCATCCAGTCGATCGACCAAAAGCCCATCACGGCCAGTGCCGTCCACATCCTCGGCGAAATCATCCAGAACAAAACCGAGGTCGCCCAGCCACTGGTCCGACTGTTCACCTACACCAACCTCATCGCGCCCATGATCAAAGCCCTGGCCGATCACGAGATCTCCAAACTGACTGACCCCACCACCATCTTCCGCGGCAACACGCTCGTCTCCAAAATGATGGACGAAGCGATGCGTCTGTCCGGCCTGCACTACCTGCACAACACCCTCCGGCCCATCGTCGAGGAGATCTTCGCCGAGAAAAAACCCTGCGAGATCGATCCGGCCCGCGTCAAGGACAAAAGCATGATCGACACCAACCTCGTCAACCTGCAGGAGTACGTGGAAAAGGTGTTCGAAGCCATCACCAAGAGTGCGGTCAAGTGTCCACCGGTGCTGTGCCAGATCTTTCACGATCTGCGCGAGTGTGCGGCCAAGTACTTTCCCCAGAACCGGGAGGTGCGCTACTCGGTCGTGTCCGGGTTCATCTTTCTGCGGTTCTTCGCGCCGGCCATCCTCGGCCCGAAGCTGTTCGACCTGACGACGGAACCAGTGGTGAGTTTGATTTATTGTTTATATTATTTTTGAAGATTTTTTTAGTTTGCTAAATTGACAAAAAAGACTGCACAGGCTCAACTCGAAAGGGAAGCAAGAGGTTTGGGGTCCCTAGGAACACGTTCACTTTGATTTTTTTTTTTAAATATACTTAGACTGGGCCGAATGGTTTTTCTCCAAAGTTTATATAGAGAATTAGGGTGGTTCATCGCTGTTGCATATAAGCAAAAATAACATGCAATGTTTGGGAGTAGTCGTAAAAGTAAAAGTAAGTGTTTCTGGGGACACCAAACTTCATGTTTCCCTCGATTTGGGCCTACGCAGTAATTTTGTTGGTCGGTGTTATCAGCTCAAAAATGAATAATTTAAAGCACATATGAAAATAACTTATTCATGTCAACAGATCGCTCACACTTGCTAGGCATTTTTTTATCCAATAATTTCGAATTACAGCTTAATGGCTCCTCTAAGGTGTACTTTTGTAGTTTTTTTTTAATAGTCTTTCAATATTCGTTCCATGAAAACAGACATGCATAATCAGTGTTTCTCAACCTTTTTCGTTCCATTCCCCCCTTGACTAATTTTCATAAACTTCATTCCCCCCTTAAATTTTGAATAAATTTAAAACAAATTTCATAATTTACCATTTAATGGTTATCATAAGACTGAAGTTTCAATTAAAAAAATCATGCAAAACATAAAAATATGTAGTTTGTGAAATAAACTACCATTGGCAGTCCAAAATTGTTTGAACTTTCTTCCAGAGATATCAAATTTAGTTTTAACTAAAAATTAATTTGGCTGTCAATAAAAAACGTTATAAAAGTTAAAAAAAATGATTTGACAAACTGGAATTAACTTTAAAGCGATATTTTCAAAATTGTATTTTTTATAAACTAACTGTTCCTGATTGAATTAATGCAAATGTTTCCATGAAAAAAAAATCTTTTCGTTTAAAATAAAATTGGCGATAATCAAAATACTTGAAAAGAGATGAGAAAATTCACAAAAAAATATAAAATCTGCTGCTCAAATTCAATGCAAAAAATTCCAGATTTTTTTAAGTTCAATTTAGTTTTTCATAGAACTCTTAAATTTTAGGAGAGTTTATCAATCTCTGAAAAATAGAGCAAAAACTCATAAAAATGTGTAAAAAAAACATTCCTTTTTGAACGGACTTTTATTTTTATAGTAGAAATATTTCTTCAAATTCGATAGTTTCAGACATGGATTATTTTTACAAGCTTGTTTAAAGGCATTACTTTTCTATTGCATCCTCATTCCCCCCCCCCCCCCCCAAGAATGGCCAAATTCCCCCCCAGGGGGGAATTCCTCACCGGTTGAGAAACACTGTGCTAAATTATCTTACTTAAAATCGAGGGAAAAAATCGTCTTTCGTTGAAATTTGTGTTGTAAGGGAAAAGCATCTAATTCCAACACACGAGAATTTCCCCCAGTCTTGATATTTCAAATCAGTGATGCCAGGTCGACAAGTTTTACGACTTAGAAAATATTTAAATACATTTTTCAAGGAGAGATTTTTCCTGTCAATATAACACCCAACTTTGGGAGGTTTTACAATCTTCCATTAAGTTCTCTCAACGTTTGGCAGTGTTCCCAGGTTAGTAAATTTTGGAAAACGTTCTTTAGAAACACTGTTCTGAGATTCTTTTTGTGGTTTATTTTCATCGAAGCTTATGTTAAGATAATAACTGGCCTTGACAAGTTTTATAATCTTCACTTCAGTGCCCATAACATTTAGCAGGGTGGCCAGGTCATCTAACTTAACGACGTATCAGAAATGTTAACAAGCAAAAATATTTGCTCAGGTGTGACCCAGGATATCTTTATCATTAAAATTTACAACATCCTACCTTGAAAGTTTTAGAAATTATACTTCAGTACTAATAACGTATGGTAATGTTGCAAGGTCATTCAATATTGGGAAGCCTTTAAAAAAACATTATCTAAAAATGTCATGGAAGTGCTCGCAAAATTGAACATCGCTGTCAGATTTTTGTATATATTTTTTTTAATATTTAAAATTAACTTTTTGAACAGTGCCAATTGAATCAATTGTTATTAAAGGGTTATTTGTTGGCTTATTTAGGCGTTTAGAAAATATGCAATTTTCTGATGAAGGATTGATATTTTTTATACACAGAAAATAATTATTAGGAAGGTTTTAATAATATTTACTTTAATTTAAACATTATGCAACTAAGGCCGTTGCAAATATTTTATGAAGTTAAAAATTGAATTTAACATTTTACATTTAACACAGTTTTAACATTTGAATGAAAAAAGTGTTTTAAAATGCATTATACACCTGTCCAGTTGTTTTGCAATCATTAGTTTCCAAAATACCTAAGTATTGACGAAAATTTATTTATTTTTTGTCAAAAATAAAGTTTTTGCGGTGCTGTACATTGGAATTTCATAAAAAATTCAAAATATTTTAAATCCAGCCCAAACATGCTAAATATGATTATCAATGCAGAAAAATGCGTTTTAGATTGTTTTCGGTTGATTTGACATTTATTTTTATAAAAATTTTGACGTTTTTGGAAAAATATTTTTTTCGTCCCCTGATTTTTTGGACCAATTTCGAATGGGGGGGGGGGGGGGGGCGACATAAACTTGAAAAATATTTGCAGCGGCCTAATTTAATAAAAATAACTTTTCTAATACATGCATACTCTATTTTTTTTTGTAGACTGGAAACAACCATGAAAGATTTATTCCTAGAATGTTTTGTTTCACCTTCCTGATTAAGAATATTTCCGATTCAAAATATTCTATCGGTGATAATTGCGTTTTTCAGAAAAAAAATGTATTCTTAATCAGGAAGGTGAAACACAACTTCCTACGTATAAATCTTCCATGGGTGTTTTCGATATCTACGCCTAAAGTTAAAGAACGAGGGGATAGTCCTCACGAAAAGAAACGTGAGGAAAGTGCTATTTTGCGAGAGTATAGTCCTCTCGCGTGTTCATTCGTTCATTGGAACAGTTCATCCTATTGAGTGGCTTATATGGAAAAATGACCGCCACTTAGTCACCGAACCATGGTGGGCCATACGGCAAAGGCACGGTTTGTCTATCTACGGCAAAGGCACGGTTTAATGAGTAGTGCGGTGCCTGTGTGGACGCGCAGTCCTGTTTTTTCGTGTTATTTTCCGTCTCTTTTATGTCGCTGTTCGAGTGCATGGGGTGATTGGTCATTATAATTAAATAATGGCATCAGTAGTGCGGTGCCTGTGTGGACGCTCTGTCCTGTTTTTTCGTGTTATTTTCCATCTCTTTTGTGTCGCTATTTGTGTACATGGGGTGATTGGATTTCTTCTGATTCGTGTTGTTTTCATCTCTTTTGTGTCGCTGTTTGTGTGCATGGGGTGATTGGTCTTCTTCTTCTTCTTTTTTCTTTATTTTTAGTTCGCGCGTTCGTTGGCCAATGAGTTTATTTTTGTTCTCTTTACATAGTTTTCGATAGAAACGATCCGAATTCTTTTTTTTTCGAGACAAGCAAGTCGTATTGCTGGATTAAGTCCTTTCTTTATCATCGATGATTGGAAGGCACGCCGACGAATATGTTTTAAGGCTTATGATATAAAACCATTTTAATGAATAAAGCCCTTCTTACATCACCGTTGATCGGAAGGCACGCCGACGAAGAATTTCTGGAGGATCGCTGTCGAATTAATACTATATTTAAAATTCTAGATAGCTATCTTTCGGATTCGATTGTGAGTAGCGGGACTTCGCGGTTACTATGCAACGTATTTTTTGGAGTCTTTTTATATTTTAAATTTATAAGTCCTTCTTTTATCATCGTTGATAGGAAGGCACGCCGCCGGTTAAGTTCGTTTAAGTTATTGTTTTAATTTCATTACAATCGGTTACGTGGTGTCCTGTTTTCTTTTCGTTTATATTCGTTGATCGTAATAATTTATTCCAACTGGCAGCTTTAGTATTAACTCATCCACTATTTTTGACATTTGCTCGCGTTATCTTAACAGTAAAAATATACTGATAAGTCCAGCCCATAGCACTACCGCTCGGTTGGCACGCGTTCGATTAAAACAAACTTTTTAAATAATCAATTATTTATCTTTCCGCAGCCGGCTGCCTAAGATTTAAAATTTCAACCGATAAACAAAATGCTCATGGTCACATCACTGCCACTCGTGAATCCTGACCTCATACCCATCTACTAACCCCCTCAAAACTCATGTGATACTTTGTCGGAGAAGCAGTCGATTGGGCGGTCTCTATCACTCAAGTATCGGACTAACATTCCCATCCACTTCCCCGTGACCCTACCACTGGTCGTGGCCGGCGCCGGTATTGATCAGCATGATAGGGGCCTTTGAGAAGTTGCGAAGCGAGGAAAGATAGCACCCACTTATCTTCCACGGCTCGTGGATGTAACTTCTGGAGGTCCTGGTCAATAACGGAGTAGCAACTGCGGGTGGGCACCTATGCTTATGCTACGGCAAAGGCACGGTTTAATATGCTAAAGGTCTTGGGTTCGAGTCTCGGTACCGGTACTTTATTTTTTATTTATTTTTTTTTTTTTTGATAGATGAACTTTTTTTGAAGATGAACCTATGAGTAAAGTACTCTCGGTAATTTCGGGGTTTATCCTCTCAGTCCGCTCACAGTACCCTTTTACTACCGAATCGTGCTCTTTATCTTCTCGTATGGCGATGTTCCGGTGAATTTGAACAGATATGTATGTTTAGAACAGCTAAGTTTTAATATTGTGGTTTGGTTGAGCATTTTAGCAGAATGCGTTTTAATAAAAACATACTTTGAAAAAAAATTGAGCATCCATGTGTAAAGTAAATTTACCGATCAAATAAAAATAATATTGACAAATATTACTTTTCGAAACCAGTGCTGAAAATTTCAACTTTCAGCGCCCATTTCAGTAGTGAAAAGTCAATTATCTAAAATTGTTTCTATTTTGACACTAGAATTTGACTGATATTAACTTGTCTACCTTATAAAAAATACACCAATCAGTGCCAAAGTTCGTATCTTCCCAGTTCAACCGTTTAAACAGGGATACCAGTCTGGGTTTGGCGTTGCTAAAATTAAACCACCTTGCGTTATCTTATCTCGAAGACTGGACCTAACCACAGACTACTAAATTAACCCTTTTTTGCTTCCTCGGAATGAATGTTTTGGGTAAATTTTGTTTTGTCTGCTTGTTGTTTTGGTGAACTAAATTTAGACTTGGTGTTTCATAAAGCACTGATAGTGCCCGGGAGGGTTGTTCTTTATATTTGGGGCGATTTTGATAAGTTTGCAAATCTGGACCTAGTGTCAGGCTTGTGATGGATTACTGTTGTGAAGTCGTTTATCTTGGAATGAGATCTCTTCATAATCATAAAATATACATTAAATAGTATAGAAGAATTCCATAAATTTCAAATCACGTGTCTCATGTTTAAAATTTGTTTCCCCCCTTTCCAAAACAGGACGAGCAGACGACCCGCACGCTGACGCTCATCTCGAAGACGATCCAATCGCTCGGGAACCTGGTCAGCTCGCGGTCCGCCCAGCAACCGTGCAAGGAGCAGTACACCGGCCAGCTGTACAAGCGGTTCTGCACCGAGAAGCACGTGGACGCGATCAAGCACTTCCTGGAGGTGATCTCGACCGTGGGGGCGAACATTACGGACGGCGAGACGACCATGCTGGAGCCGGTCATGCTCAAGGAGGGGTAAGTGTTGGCGGCTTTGAACTGATCTTTTGGCATTGGTGATGGTGACTGTTTCAATGGTTTTATCTCTAGAGATCCCGTTTGTGAAACTAACCTCTCCGTTGACCCAATTCTTGATACACACTTGTGCGAATCTACTAACCCGATTTCGATCCGATTTTATCTCCACTCTGTGTCTTGCCTCTCTTTTTTAACTCTCTCTCCCTATCTTATTGTGTCTCGCTCGACTGCCCACTACTACTAACTGTATGCGTGTGTGTTTGTGTACTGTAAATAATCCGAACAACAACAAAAAACAAAACACAATCCAAATAACATCATCCGTTCGTACGACCATTAACCCTGTGCCTGGATTGTTCGTTATTGTGTTTCGCCAGCGAATGGTAAGTTTAAGCGCCCTCCCATCACATCAATCGACTCTCGAAATTAACCCGTCCTCTCGCATTTTTTTTAGTGTCTCATTGTTCTGGTTTTTGTTTGGGTTCCTCGTTTGTGTGTTTCTTTTACGTTACTAATTTACAACCACCCCCATTATTCTTCGGCACACTCTTGCCTTACACGTATGCCCGTAGCCTCCTTTTTTCTCTCATTGTCTGTGGTCATCGATCGTGAAGCAATTCTTCACGTTCGGAGAACGTTTTTGGCACCACACGTATTGTTTTAGCGTAAACTGACAGGGTGGCCACCCAAGGCAAAAAAAAAAATGGAAAATGTTTCGTAAAATCCCAGGTTGTTGACTAAATCAGAAAAATCAATTAAAAATACAAAACAACTCGAAAAATGTCAGCGTGTGAAGCTGTTGATCAAAAATATGCAAATGATTTTCTCGATATTTACTGAACGAATTTTGTCCAGATTTGTTCCCTTCGATCCAGTTTTGGGTTCTACAGGGTTGTTACGGACGGCGCGGATCGCGCGGATGGCGCGGATGGCGCGTATCGCGCGGATCTGGCGCGGATTTGCTGGCTAATTTTGCTCAGGCGCGGATTTCGCGCGGATTGTAATATTGATAAACAAAATAATTGAGAACGATAGATTTTCTTTCAAATTACAAAGGAAAATATTATTAGGAATTAAATAATTTTTTTTTTTTTCGTTTAGTGCGAAAACATCAATTTCTAAGAAGTTGTTAATGAAGAATGTTTTCTTCTAAAAATTATTGATTGTTTTTTTTTCTTAATAAGAAACTTTGAAATAATCTTCAAGGAGCGATTTTTTTTAATGTATTAAGATTTGTTATATAAATTTAACATCACATTACAACTCTTAAAAAAAAAACAAAGCTCACCCGACAGACTTCGTTCTGCCTTTTTTCGTTTGTTGACTTTTTTTTTTACTTTTTCGTTTATTCAGCCTCCTGTGATCAAAATTTGATTTTACGCATCTTTTTCCATACAATTTGCCGATGCTCCGGAATCGGTTCCGGAGTGGCCAAAGTGTCAATATATTAGCGTAAAAACCTTCCTTGGGCTTATACGAACCCAACGCAACAAAGAGCGCTCCGATCCGTTTTTCCGTTATCAACTTTATATATATAGATAACAAAATTCGAAAAAATTACAGAATATTAAAAATTTGAAGCTATGAAACTTTTTAGATTTTCGATGTTTTTTTCAATATAAAAATTTAAATTTTTAAATTTTTCGTTTATTGAAAAAATTAAAAACTCTGTTGCCATTCTGATTCAGGTAGAATTGATTCTACTCCCAATTATCACACGAAATCCATTTAGAAATCTGCTAAAATCTCCGTCTAAAAGCGAAATGTAATGTTAAAATTTAAAAAAATAAGAAATCTAGAATTCAACAATTTGAAATTTCAGAATTTACACATTCAAATAATAAAAAAAAATAGAATTCATAATTTGAAATTGTCAAAACACGAATTATTGAATTGAAAAAATACGAAAATATTACAATTAATTTTTTTTGTTAATTTTTAATTTTTTAAGAAAGTTCTTAAGTTATCAAATTATTGAATTTTTAAATTATTAAGAGCGAGTCCACGAACAGGGCATACCCCTTTGTATGGGACGTCGTTTGGACCTCACCAATCTGCCTGAAATTTTCAGGGGTTGTTTGTACATATAAAACTAGCATCCGGCCAAAATATGAGCACTCTAGGTCAACGGGAAGTGGGGCAAATCGGGACACAAAGTTTGAAGGTTCAAAACGTAAAAAATCTTAAAAAGGCTATAACTTGGACAAAATTCTATTTAATTTCAAAATTCAAAATGCATCTGAAAGGGCTTTAAAAATGCAACAAAATGCAGGATAGAACATCCAAATTGGTTAATTCTAAAGGGAGTTATTGGCATTTTAGTGAAAAAATAGCATAATTTTCAAACTCAAATAAAAAAGTGTTCCATCCAGATATCAACTCGGATCGACCTGCAGCTTGTAGGGGACATCTGGAACTACCATCTGAGACTGAGACCGGGTTGGGTAAGGCAGTTTAACATATTGAATAGACACTTTTACTTTTAGTGAAGTTTTTGGTTGTAATTTTTTGCTCGGAGGACCCCTTAGATCCCATTTTCTGGTGATAATTTTATCATAATCGTGTTCCTGAGACAATTTCACATTAGAAACATGCATAAAAATGTTTTTTTCATCCATTTTAACCCTTTAAAAAATTAAAGATAAAAAAAAATTAAGAAGCTGCTTTTTTTTGGTGTCATCTAGTATCCTTGGAAACGAACTTGATTTTCAATAAATGTGAATCAAAGTTTTTTTTTAAACTTTCATTTTTTAAAGGGTTAAAATGGATGAAAAAAACATTTTTATGCATGTTTCTAATGTGAAATTGTCTCAGGAACACGATTATGATAAAATTATCACCAGAAAATGGGATCTAAGGGGTCCTCCGAGCAAAAAATTACAACCAAAAACTTCACTAAAAGTAAAAGTGTCTATTCAATATGTTAAACTGCCTTACCCAACCCGGTCTCAGTCTCAGATGGTAGTTCCAGATGTCCCCTACAAGCTGCAGGTCGATCCGAGTTGATATCTGGATGGAACACTTTTTTATTTGAGTTTGAAAATTATGCTATTTTTTCACTAAAATGCCAATAACTCCCTTTAGAATTAACCAATTTGGATGTCCTATCCTGCATTTTGTTGCATTTTTAAAGCCCTTTCAGATGCATTTTGAATTTTGAAATTAAATAGAATTTTGTCCAAGTTATAGCCTTTTTAAGATTTTTTACGTTTTTGAACCTTCAAACTTTGTGTCCCGATTTGCCCCACTTCCCGTTGACCTAGAGTGCTCATATTTTGGCCGGATGCTAGTTTTATATGTACAAACAACCCCTGAAAATTTCAGGCAGATTGGTGAGGTCGATGCGAGATGGGTATGCTTTGCTCGTGGACTCGCTCTTAAATTATTAAATTATTAAATTATTAAATTATTAAATTATTAAATTATTAAATTATTAAATTATTAAATTATTAAATTATTAAATTATTAAATTATTAAATTATTAAATTATTAAATTATTAAATTATTAAATTATTAAATTAATAAATTATTAAATTACTAAATTACTAAATTATTAAATTATTAAATTATTAAATTATTAAATTATTAAATTATTAAATTATTAAATTATTAAATTATTAAATTATTAAATTATTAAATTATTAAATTATTAAATTATTAAATTATTAAATTATTAAATTAATAAATTATTAAATTATTAAATTATAAAATTATTAAATTATTAAATTATTAAATTATTAAATTATTCAATTATTCAATTATTAAATTATTAAATTATTAAATTATTAAATTATTAAATTATTAAATTATTAAATTATTAAATTATTAAATTATTAAATTATTAAATTATTAAATTATTAAATTATTAAATTATTAAATTATTAAATTATTAAATTATTAAATTATTAAATTATTAAATTATTAAATTATTAAATTATTAAATTATTAAATTATTAAATTATTAAATTATTAAATTATTAAATTATTAAATTATTAGATTATTAAATTATTAAATTATTAAATAATCAAATTATCAAATTATCAAATTATTAAATTATCAAATTATAAAATTATAAAATTATTAAATTTTTGAATTATTAAATTATTATTTTTTGCCATTTTCTTAGTTAGGATCATTTTTAGAATTATATTTTAGTTTAGAGAAATTTAGAGAAAAAAATAATAGAAATTTTGTGTTTCGTATTTCCAGAGTAAAGTTTTGGCGAAAATTATCAAGTACTAAATCCCTAGATTTTATAATTTGGTGATTTATTTTATGGTTTTAAATTTTTTAAAATTCAGAATTTAATTTTTTTTCCTGAATTTGTTTTTAAAGCAATGATATTAGTGTTGCAAAAAATGCTCATATTGTTTCAGAAATGACAAAAAAAGATTCCATTTGGTACAGGTGGGATATGAATCCACAACTGATCAACGGTACTGATCCAAATGCCTTCTGTATTATTCTTTTTTTCGTTTAAAATTTCATTCATTATGTTACTCTCTTCTATGTTTTTCGCGATTTTTTTTATATGGCGCGGATTTCGCGCGGATTGGGTTTAGGGGTCGGCGCGGATCTGGCGCGGATTTTTTCTCGACTTTTCCGTAACAACCCTGTACATGTGTGTAGTTTGAATTTAGTTTTGTAGAAAATTGTTTCATTTGTTTGACATTTTTTTTAAACTTGATTTTGCTTATAAAGAATTAAACGAAACTTAGTGGCCACCCTGCCACAATGAAACATCAAAGACCCCACACTCAAGTAGCCGCATCTAATTTCCCCAATGTCTAATATCTCTTCCCTTCCTACCTTCTCCCTCTCTCCCAGGATGATGACGAAGCGGGCCCAAGGTCGGAAGCGGTTCGGCCGGCGGAACTTCAAGCAGCGCTACTTTCGGCTGACGACCCAATCGCTCAGCTACGCCAAGGCGAAAGGCAAGCGTCCCATCTGTGATATACCGCTGGCGGAGATACTGGCCGTGGAGCGACTCACCGAGAGGAGCTTCAAGATGCAGAACATCTTCCAGGTGAGTCGGCGCAATGGACGTAGCTATAGCTTGTAACACAATGAACGGATGTTGGATATTACGGCGCGGTTCATTGAATGGCGGCGTGTGGACACAATGGACGTCGGCGAGCGTTGTGACCATTCAGGCGTGGACCTAGATTGGGGGCGACGTGTTTTGGCGCACGTTCGTCGTAACTTTGTGTTTTTGGAATTGATGACTTTGGTTTGTAGCAGGTTGGGTTGTTTTCGATATTAGCTTAGAATGTGAGGAATGTACTTTGGATGCTTTTCATAATGTGCCAGAAGTTTTAAGATCGAAATTTTTCTAGTCATAAATTCAATTGTGAAGATTTTCTCATTTTCTCATACCGATTTCGTAACAGCTCCAATCTATTCAAAGCCCACAAATTAGCTGCGCTCGGAAAATTGTCCTAAACTGAGGCAACCCCTCTTCAAATCTACTCTCTAACTCTATTTCAGACCCATTTTTCAAACCTCGTCAACAACTTGGCGCAAGCGGAGGCCTCTTTCAGAGCGATTGTTCGCGCTTGTTTCCAATAATAATGATTATTATTTCACGTAGTTTAACCAGCCAGCACAATTCAACAGCTTGACGCGCGGTTCCAAAGCTGAAAAAGCCAAAAGTTCCCACAATTATGTCGTACTCCGACTCGCCCCAGCCAAAATGGTGACTGCGGTGAGAGACCTTGCTTTTGTTCTGCCTCTCCCCCCCCGGCCAAAGACACTCGGCTCGGCACAACATAAGATCATTGTTGGTAGCATAAATCATCGTCGGTTTCACACACTGCCGCGTTGGCTTGGCCAGTGTTGACTTATGGTAGCCCCACCTGCTGGGCACAGTCAGGGCAGGGGTTCTCAGCTCCAACTTGTTTTTTTTTTTTCATAGAATGTCAAAGCTGATTTTACTTAATTTTTTAATTTTTATTTTAAATTCAATTCACAATTCGTTTTTCAAATTTTGTTCATTATTGCACGCCATAAAACATACAATGTTGTATGCAACAAAAACACAAAACTGTTGTGGGCACTAACTTCAACTAATCAGACCACATCTAATTCAAACTGCCTTTAAAGCCACTAATGAAACCTGCGTAATGACTGGCCGACTCGCGTAGGCGTTCGGCTCTTGCAACTCTACAGATTAATTGCCCTCGCCGCCAGTTGGACGCGAACGTGTCAAGTGTTGCACCACCACACCGTCGATTTGCATACAACATGGCTTCACCCCAAGGCAGCTGTTCTAATTGTTGCACACTTTTACAATCGATTAAGCACCACACCTCGAACCATTCAAAAACGAAGAAGAAGAAAAAACGCAGTGAAATCTTTCCCAACTTGACAAACGAAACAAAGTCGCAATTGTGTTTTGTTGGGACCAATGTTGGATGGGAAAATTGTTTTTCATTTTCAGTTTCGAAACTACTCGAACCATAATTCCTGGAGAGACAGAAAAAAAAATGAGCTAACAATGCGGCAGATGGTGTGGTTGGGAAAAATGGTAGCAATTTTTCAAACCCGTCGACAAAGCCTATATATTTTCACTCGATCGTCATTGTTTCGACGGTTGAAATATATAAATCTTGGAAGATAAGTTGTTGTTTGAAAGCGAATTATGATTTATGGAAAATCACAAATTTTAAAGAAAGATTTGCTTCAAAATAAGAATAAGTTAACCTATTAAGAATACAGTGCAATCTAGACTCGGGTATGCGAAACCTCGATTATCCTAAGCTTCGATTATTCAAAGTTCGTTTTCCGAAGAAATTTTTTCTTGTTTTTGTTTTTTTTTAGTTTTGCGACCCCATTTTAGTGCAATTTGAATGATTGTTTGCCTTTAAAAAAAATACCAAATGCCTTTTCTCAATATTGTCGCTCTGGCACAAAATCGAAACGAGCGATTTCCACTCTCGCCGATTGGTGCGCTGGAAGTGGAAACGCGAAGTCGTGATTATTCAGGTTAATTTTGTTGTGTGCTTGTTTGTTGTTTTTTGTTTGAGTGCGTAATTTGTAAAGGTGGTGTAAAAAATATTCGGAGTGAAAAGTGTTTTTTTTTTGTGTGTTTTTGGTCATAAATTGTGTGTGTTTCTTATTCATTGTTTTGTGATTTTCAAAGCCCTTCCTATATCAGCGTTGATCGGAAGGCACGGCGTCGGGTGGATTGTGTTTAAATTTTTCTAGGTTTTATTTATTTGCGGTGAAAAAGCCATTTCTATATAATGATCGAAAGACGAACTGACAATTTGGATCGTTGAGTTAATAGTGGAGCAAAATAACTGTGTGCGAGTGATTGTGTGTGCTAACCAGAAAGACCTTCCCATAGCACCGTTGCTCGGAAGGCTCGCCGACGAGTCTGTTATGAAAGTCCTCCCCATAGCATCGTAGCTCGGGAGGCATCGAAAAGCCAATACCCTATCCTACTAACCCATAAAATAATAATCACGCGATGCTTGAAGGAGATGCTTTGGATTCAACGGTCTCAAGCGGTATCAACAAGTATATAGCGAAATACTATGTGACTAACATTCCTCCCTTTCGTTGAACTGCAGGCTTCTTGGGAGGGCGCCGGTCAATGACGGAGTAGCAGGTCATTGGCAGTCAACCATGCTCATGCTCATGCTCACGAGCGATTTCCACTCTCGCCGCGCTTTTCTCTCCGTCTTTTTCTGTTTATTTAATATAGAACTAAATAAAATGTACTATTTTAACTTAGAGAAATGGCCAGTGACGTTTAACCTCGCGTTCAACACAACATGTCGGTGCACAAGTTGATAAGTTTACGAAGCGTAGCGTCAGATAAGTCGCCGCCAAAATTCGATTTATTTCCGAAACCACAATATATCATCACAACCGTGTTGGCCGCCATCTTTGATTTAAAAAATATAAATCACATAAGAGACGAGTCGAGTCGAGTCTAGACTGTATCGAAAATCTGGCAATCAAGGGTCCTGATTGCTCCTAAAAGACTCAGTCACTCGCGAGCACAAATCTAGAGCGGAGAAAAACTGCTCGGATGTAATCCTACCGTTTGTCACTTCCACACCAATCGCTACTGGACACCCTCTCTTTATTTTTTATTTTATTTCTTATTTTTTTTTCAAAATATTTTTTTCGAAAAGATCGGAAAATTTCACGAATGTTTTATATTTTAACATTGAAAATCGGACCATTAGTTGCTGAGATATCGTCATTAGAAAATGGTGGGTTGTTTTGGTGAGACTTAGAAAACTTCAATTTTCCTGTTTCTTTTTCTTAAAGCGGTTCTATCTCAGCAACCCGAGGTCCAATCTTCAATGTCTCTTAGACAATTTTATAGCAAATTTTCTGAACTTTTCAAAAAAAAAATATTTTTAGAAATGGTCGCTCATGGTCACTATTTTTAAAAATCAAAAAACTGTAAATATTTTGCTAAAATCAAACTTTCGGTGGCTATATCTTGAAAACGAAGCCCTTTATCAAAAAAAATGTAGAGTAGTTTTCGATTGCAAATTCAATTTTGCATTAAAAAATAACTTCAAATTTGTTTTTTCATGAAATTTGGATTTTTTTACAAAAATCACTATTTTTCAAAAATTCATAACTTGGCGGCAGATTTTTTGACCATGTTTCTCGATAGCTCAGATAGTCAGCCTGTGTGGATCAATCGGACCGCGCACTGGACTCACAATCCAGAGGTCTCCGGTTCGAATCCCGGGGCGGACGCAAAAAATTCTAAGTGTAAATATAGGTATTCGGTGCCCTCTCCCCGTGCCCATACCTTCACACTTAGGAGACCCGGGAGGCGGAGTCTTGTCGCAAAAAGAACGATACACGCCTGTGGATCCGTTGACGAAACCGCAAGGTTTAAGAGGGCCACATTATAAGGTGTTACGTCGATTCCGTTCCGTTCTCGATAGCTCAAAAGTTGCGGATTTTAGTCCCCTAAAACATATCAAAAAATCTCGAAAATCAAAAAATACGTATTTTGGGAAATTGAGTTTTAGTAAAAATAAAGTTGATAAAAAAATCTGCAAATTTTTTTTCCGTGTACCTATGTTCTTCTCAATTGTCCTCAACAATACCTACAACTTTGCCGAAGACACCAAATTGATCAGAAAATTCACTCAAAAGTTACAGCTGTTTGAATATTTACATACCATTTTTGTATGGACAGCAGCCAAAATTGTATGGAGACTTGTATGGGTGAACCAATGACACAAAATAGCTTATTTGGTCATAGGGAAGGCCCCCACAAAGTTTGAGTCAAATCAAAAAATACAAAAAATAAAAATGGTCGAAATCGGCCGATTTCGTAGAGAGTTGCTCAGGTATGATTTTCATAAAGTATTCGCCTCCTTTTCTCTCCCACCGAAAAACTGAGGACAATGTAGCTGTCAAACTAGGCCAAAATGTTAAAGTCACTCACAAAATGAACTTTGAGTGATTTGAGTTCATTCCTGACGTCACGATTTTCTCCTCTATTGCCTTGTATCAATGATATCATGATATTTTGCAATTTTGTTGTTTACACAACACCAAAGACACATTTGACAGTAATTTCCACCGTTCCCAAACGACGGCAAATTGTGGTAGTGCCGGCCAAATGAGCACCGCGCTAGTATTTTTTGGCTCTCTCTCCTCTCTGAGCATATTCGTGTATGACTTGACGGACGGAGTAGGAAAAGAATTTCACAAAGTATTTGTTTCGCTGAGCAGTCAGCCTGTCGTGTTCGCTCGCGAATGGTTGCGCAAAGATTCGCTCGGTGATGAGTGAGTGATTTCTGATCTTTGAACTGAAAGCCAGGACCATTGCTGGCAATATAACATATTTTCCAAAGGCAATGTCATGAATAATGAAGAAAATTAACGCCGAGATTATACTGTGCACACTGATAAAAGAGCAACCTTGGCGTAAATCTAAAAAAAATCGTAATAAAAATATTTAATCTTTGACATTTTTCAAGCTTTGATCTTGAACAGCATAGAAAATAAGGACAGTTGCGCTACTACACAAAATTTGCAAAATATCAATTAATTTATGAAAACATTTTTTTTATCTAAAATTTTATGATTTGTGGTCCAAAAAATCAAAATTTACAAAAAGTCTAATAGTGCCCTATTTGATTATAAATGATAAAAATAATATTTTTAAATAGTTTTAAACCAGGGAGCAGACAAAACATGATTTTAATTGAAATTTGCATTGACAAAAACTTGACTATTTTAAATATTTTGAAACTTGGGACTAAAGGTCGGTCAAAACTTAAAAGTTCAAGCATTTTTTTAAAATGAATTTATTGTTTTTTGCTAATTGTTGACAGTAATGATGTTTGAAGCGCTTTTTTCTCAAGAAATAAAAAAAATGTGAAATTTAAAACATTGTTTTGTTGCAGTTTTTCAAAATATTTCCACTTCTGCCAAATTTTTACATTTTTCAGGCCGGCTGTGTTAATCTGGATAGAAGTTTTCTCTAGACCTGATTAAATATTTTTGCAGTGGATATTTGTAAAAAAAACATTGCGGAATTCCATGGTAGTCTGGGAGCACTGCCAAGAAATATCAATACTAAAAAAATTCCAAGATATTATTTTTTTCAATTCATTTATGATATGTGGAAAATAAATCAATAAGAGTTTAAATTTGTTTAGCAATGTTGCTAAAATATTTTCCAAGAATTTCAAACAAAGTTAATTGACCGACATAAAAAATTATTATGATTTGAAACTAATACCGCAAACAACTCAACCTGAATTAGTATTTGTTAATAAAGAAGACCATGAAAATGTACCAAAAAAACAGCAAAATAATGTAACCTAGCTAAGCTGACTCATAACTCAAAACCAATCCATTACGGACCCAATTGACCGACTAACAATGGATTTCGAGTGAAAAAAAAAGAATTCCACCGTTTACTATCCTATTTGGACTAAGCTTTGCGCTCGCGATCAGTGAACTTCCTGCGTCCCAAGCACATGACTCAGATTAATGAGCACTGAGCGCTTCTTCGTCTTTTTTTATTGTTTTTGTATTTTTCAATCTTGTCACGCTTGACCAATCTTCCCTGACGCCCAGTGGCCGCAAGCAGCAAGTAGTGGCAGTCCATCAAATGTTTCCTCCTTGCGCCAGCAGCCACAAAGAGAGAGTGTCTGGTTCGATCGAATGACTCATCGTCCCACGTTCCATCCATCCTCCATAAAGGGAACCCGGCGGAATCTACGGACCCAGGCACTGGAACGGATTTGACCAGGGGTAGAGTCGCACTTGGTTATGAATAATTCCTTAATTAAAAATGGCAAGAGCTTTCTCTAATTGGATGGATTGAATTGAATGAATATTTGAAGAGGAATTCAAAGTTAAATTCCTGAGCAAACAAACAAGTCAAAAATATTCTCAATAAAAATTCCTCAATCCAAAATCATTCCGCAAGCAAAAAAAAACACGCTTATCTTCCAGAATTGGCACAGCAGAATTGCTCAATCCGGTCGCCAGGCGCTACGTGCGCATGCACACGAAACAAAAATGGCACAAGGTTGTTGACCGGAAATGAAGCCCCAACAGGCTAGGCTGGCTTCGGATTGGATGGGGTTCTGCAGTTGGAACTAGGTCAGGTCGATGGTACGCGACGGTGCCGAGTCTAGGGAAAAATGGAAAACTGATGCACTTGGAAGGCTGCCACGTGCTAGATTTAATTTGCATAGATTTGTGCATTTATTTTTTCGCATGAATGTTACTGCATAAGAGGTTGCATCAATCGCTGGGCTGTCAAATCATCGTTGAGGAATGAGGTAAAATAGCTTGCACTTCCGAAGAAAAGGGGTTTGGAGTCGTCATCTTTATCCGTTTTTTTTTTGCTTAAATACTTAATTATTACAGTGATACTAAGCAGAGGTTTGTAGCTGTTGATGGATGCAGCTGACTTATTGTTGATATTCTTAAATAATAAAAAAAAAATTAGCGAATTATTTTTCCAATGACGGACATATAAATCTTTGCTCCAAACGTTAAATTTTCGGACAGAAGGAATTCTCGAACACTTGAACTATATCCAAAGATTAACTATCATTATTTTATTTTGAGGCATAACAAAAATATTTCCGCTGAATATTGCCATTCAAAAATGGACACGGATAAAAGATTTCGATTTTTGTTTATAATTTGACTTTTTTTTCACTTTTTTTATAAAGAATACAATTATTTGTTGATCACTTCTCTACGAAATCGGTCTTTTTTTTTGAATTTTAATTTTTGTATTTTTTAATTCGACTGAAACTTTTTTGGTGCCTTCGGTATGCCCAAAGAAGCCATTTTGCATCATTAGTTTGTCCATATAATTTTCCATACAAATTTGGCAGCTGTCCATACAAAAATGCTGTATGAAAATTCAAAAATCTGTATCTCTCGAAGGAATTTTTTGATCGATTTGGTGTCTTCGGCAAAGTTGTAGGTATGGATATGGACTACACTGAAAAAAATTGATATACAGTAAAAAAATATTTGGTGATTTTTAATTTAACTTGTTGTCACTAAAACTTGGTTTGCAAAAAAACACTAATTTTAATTTTTTATTTTTTGATATGTTTTAGAGGACATCAAATGCCAACTTTTCAGAAATTTCCAGGTTGTGCAAAAAATCTTTGACCGAGTTATTATTTTTTTAATAAATACTGATTTTTCCAAAAAATCGAAGTATCGGTTGCAAAAATTTTTTAACTTCATTTTTCGATGAAAAATCAAATTTGCAATCAAAAAGTACTTTAGTGAAATTTTGATAAAGTACACCGTTTTCAAGTTAAATCCATTTTTAGGTGACTTTTTTGAAAAAAGTCGCAGTTTTTCATTTTTTTAATTAGTGCACAAGTTTGCCCAGTTTTGAAAAAAATATTTTTGAAAAGCTGAGAAAATTCTCTAAATTTTGCTTTATTGAACTTTGTTGATACGACCCTTAGTTGCCGAGATATTGCCATGCAAGTGTTTAAAAACAGGAAAATTGATGTTTTCTAAGTCTCACCCAAACAACCCAGAATTTTCTAATGTCGGTATCTCAGCAACTAATAATCCGATTCACAATGTTATAATATGAAACATTCGTGAAATTTTCCGATCTTTTCGAAAACAATATATTCAAAATTTTTAAACCAAGACAAACATTTGAAAAGGGCGTAATATTTAATGTTTGGCCCTTTTGAAATGTTATTCTTGATTTGAAAATTTTGAAAATATTGTTTTTGAAAAGATCGGAAAATTTCACGTATGTTTCATATTTAAACATTGTAAATCGGACCATTAGTTGCTGAGATATCGACATTAGAAAATGGTGGGTTGTTTGGGTGAGACTTAGAAAACATCAATTTTCCTGTTTTTAAACACTTGCATGGCAATATCTCGGCAACTAAGGGTCGTATCAACAAAGTTCAGTAAAGCAAAATATAGAGAATTTTCTCAGCTTTTCAAAAATATTTTTTTCAAAGCTGGGCAAACTTGTGCAATAATTAAAAAAAAAATGAAAAACTGCGACTTTTTTTCAAAAAAGTCGCCTAAAAATGGATTTAACTTGAAAACGGTGCAGTTTATCAAAATTTCACTAAAGTACTTTTTGATGCAAATTTGATTTTTCATTGAAAAATGAAGTTAAAAAATTTTTGCGACCGATATTTCGATTTTTTGGAAAAATCAGTATTTATTAAAAAAATAATAACTCGGTCAAAGATTTTTTGCACAACCTGGAAATTTCTGAAAAGTTGGCATTTGATGTCCTCTAAAACATATCAAAAAATAAAAAAAATTAAAAATAGTGTTTTTTGCAAATCAAGTTTTAGTGACAAAAATTTAAATAAAAAATCACCAAATTTGTTTTTTACCGTGTATCAATTTTTTTCAGTGTAGTCCATATCCATACTTACAACTTTGCCGAAGACACCAAATCGATCAAAAAACTCCTTCGAAAGATACAGATTTTTGAATTTTCATACATCATTTTTGTATGGACAGCTGCCAAATTTGTATGGAAAATTTTATGGACAAACTAATGATGCAAAATGGCTTCTTTGGGCATACCGAAGGCACCAATAAAGTTTCAGTCGGATTAAAAAATACAAAAAAAAATCGAATGATCTGAGAGAACTGCTCTGTTTTCAAATTCGTTGGTATGTTTTTTTTTTACTAAAAATTCATCTTTTGTGGTTGGAGTAAAAGATGGTGCCGATTTTCGGCGCTACTATGATTTTTTTAAATCCAAAATATTGTCAAACAAAATTTTAAAAATATTTTTTGGATTAAAAATCAAACTTGCAGTACTGCTGGTTGTTGAGCCTCTTAATGCTTAAATTATAATGAGTTTTCGCACACACTTAGATTTTTTTTACCGAATTCGGTAGTTGAACAATCAGTAACGTTTAGATCGGTTAACCCATCTTCAAAAAGAACAAAGTATTACCGAATTTTGGTTGTACGATGAACAATAATGAACTTCATTAGCGACTTTCGGTAAGTTTTTACCGAATTCGGTAAATTAAAAATTGAAAATTCGGTATGCTTTACCGAATTCGGCAAAAAATCTAAGCGTGCAGTGTCATCTGATTAGCCCTAATTTTCAACTCGCGATACAGAGAAACCTCTTTTTACGCGGAGGCGTTATGCTTTTCATTTAGTTGATTCCTCTAAAACCATACAATATTTTTGAAAGCTTCAAAAAGCTTTTTGTAGATCTAAACACAACCTACAATTTGCATTTAAAAGATTGCAAAAATGTTGCGTCGTTCCAGAGAAATCGACAAATTAGAAAAACGTAACGCACCGCGTAAAAAGAGGTTTCTCTGTATCTCACAAACTATTGGTTCGATTTTCAATGTTAAAAAATAAAACTTTTTTGAAATTTTCTGCTCTGACTTCCAAATTTAAAATAAATGTAGCCCAATTTCCCAAATAAGTCCCAAAAAAATACCTGAAAACGTAAAATATGTAAAGTCATTTTCGGTTGAAAATGTTTTGAAAAATATTTTTGAAATTTTGTTAGACAGTACAATAGATTTTTTGCAAAAAAAATCATTTCAAATTCCTTATCTGCGATACCAGATTTCGCACTTACAGATTCTGGCACAAAAAAATGCCTTTTCTATTCATCATAAAAATCTGGATTTTTATAAAGGTCCAATAAACAAAATTGTAATTTTTGGGTGATTCTGAAACCGCCTTGAGTTAGGGGTGTTCAAAACACTCAAAAAGCAAAATAAAATGAAAATTTGGTGTACTGGATCTTTTATAAAATAAACATAAAAAACATAAAAAAATGGTTCAAAAAATCAAATAAAAAACAGAATTTGTTCCCGTGTTTCTTTTTATTATAAAGTCCCATCCATAACCATCAATTTTGCCGAAGACTTTTGAATTTTTCTCAGAGTAGGGGGAAAGGGGGTAATATGCACCCCGGGGCAAAATGCACCCCCGGCTTTTCTCGGTATTTGGAAGAATTTTCCGGGAAAAATATCATAGAAATTGGAAGCTTAACATTGCTAAACCATGCTGGAAAAATTTGAGCATCGTAGTAGTATTTTCATTGAACTTTCATTATGATTGTTGGACAATATAAAAAGCATTTGAGCAATTCTCGCTGAAACCGTCCCACTAGATGCACATGTTCTCAAATCGTTACGGCAATGTTCTCATTCGATTCAGCGCACCAAAAAACCATAAAAACAACCTTCGAACCAATGAAAATGTCAGCCGTTAGCCACCTGTAAATAAAAACTTGTTTTGAACAATGGATTTTTTCGAAAAAATGCCCTAATTCGAAGAAATGATATCTCCCAAAATACATTACCAAACATCAAAAACTTATATATCGTTGGAAAGGTAATCGCGAGGGCTTTCTATCGCACTTTGATAAACATTTTAAAAATTATTTTTTCAAGGGTAATTTTAAGGATTTTTGGGAAACTTACTCTTAATTTTGAATTTTGACCGTGTTCGCAACCACTTATCGTTACGATACCATTTTCATTCGAAAGATTGGACGATTTTGCATAAAATTAACTTGAGAAAAGTAGTGTAATGAAATAGTTTTCTTATAGTTATTAACGGATGAAAGAAATTGGTCAAATTTCAGTTAAAAATAATCAAAGCTCAGACTTCAGAAATGAGCCTTATTTACAGGCAAAACAAAGCAGGATTGTATTTGAGCCGAATGTACAGTCATCTGAGGCAAATCTGGACATATAGGATGAATAGGGACAGTTATTTAAAATATGCTTTCACTCATTAAATCATATTTTTAATTTGTTTATGTAAAAGCATACACAAACAAACAAGTTTCTAAATTTTAAGCTTTTAAGTACTCTGAAAACTGATGTCCTTACTTAGACTGTAGTCTCGATTCGCCACATTTCACTGAAGTAATATTGTATGTACAGAATTTGTTTTAGGAAGGTCTGCTTTATTTGTAATCGTGCACATAAAAGTGCTAAGTTGAAATCAATATTTTTTGATCAAGTGAAAATTTGGTGGGGCTGTTGATACCATCAAAACAAGCAAGAAACTCGATTTTCGTCCAAATCGGACTACGCCCTTTTATTTGACACCACCCCAAAGTTTCGCTTTTTTTGCAAACAATGTTAAAAACCTTTATTTTCAAACTGCTATGTCTCTAAAACCGCATGCTGTACAAAGCCGAGCCAGAATTCACTAGAAAGATAATTTTACGTACACAGCTAAAAAAGTAGTAATCCAGCTGCGTGTAAAAGGCCTGGGTGTAAAATAAATATTGCATTATTTTATGCAACTTTATGTAATTTTAAACCCTAAAATAGGTAGTCCATCTGTATGGGAAACCTACTTGACCGAAATGTCAAGCTGATATATGCGTTTATCCATATAGCATTTCATCGGTCTGATGGCCGAGTGGGCTAAGGCGCCAGTTCTCATTGTTGGTGCTGGGTTTGATTCCCGTCGTTTGCTACTTTTTTTGTTTTTGCAAAAAAATGTACATGCAGTGTGTAATATTAAGTGTTTGTTTTGACGAAGGTGATGTGCATGCTTTTGCATGCGATTTTACCATTGGATTTTTTGCTGTGTAGAATCAATAGGTGTAATCTGTTTTTCAATTAAAACTATTTTCAGTGTATTTATGTTGTGCAAATGAAAACATTATAATTGGTTTTCATATTTAGAGCAATTAAAATTAAAGTTGAATGAATCCCAACGTAGTCCGATTTGGACGAAAATCGTGTTTCTTGCTTGTTCTGATGGTATCAACAGCCCCACCAAATTTTAACTTCACGGCAAAAAATCCGATGGTAAAATCGCATGCAAAAGCATGCACATCACCTTTGTGAGAAAACGTGTACACAAAAAGCATGTACAAAAGAAATATAAATAAATTTTGCACACCCCAAAAATAACATCAATCTGGTGAGAGTCAAATCCAGTTTACCAAGTCCGCGCCCCGAACATCAGGGCTATCTCGCCGCTGTGAATCTAGATGGATCAACACCGATGTAGCTGTACGTTCCCCATACATCGTATACAGTTAATAGGGACGTGGCGTTACATCGTGCTGCCACCTGGTTTTTTTAAGCGCAAGAGTGGAAAAGTGTTGAGTCATCGTCTAAAAATAGACGGCGTCCTATCTCGCCCAGCAAAATGAAGTCGATAAAGTAGTCGGTTTCGATGAGAAAAAGTGGAAAATGTGGTCTAAAAATAGCGACGCCATCCCCCTATTCAGTATACGACGTATGGGAAACCTACTGGTACATCGGCGTTGAACACAGCATTTACAAGACGGTGAAATAGCCGAGACGGTTAGGGCGCGGACTTGGTAAACTGGATAAACTGGATATATGGGGTGTGCAAAATTTATTTATTTTTCTTTTGTACATGTTTTTTTTGTACACGTTTTCTCATACAATATTACATGCTTTTGCTCACAAAGGTGGTGTGCATGCTTTTGCATGCGATTTTACACAGAAATTTTTTACTGTGTTGATAAAAAAATATTGATTTCAACTTAGCACTTTTATGTGCACGATTACAAATAAAGCAGACCTTCCTAAAACAAATTCTGTACATACAATATTACTTCAGTGAAATGTGGCGAATCGAGACTACAGTCTAAGTAAGGACATCAGTTTTCAGAGTACTTAAAAGCTTAAAATTTAGAAACTTGTTTGTTTGTGTATGCTTTTACATAAACAAATTAAAAATATGATCTAATGAGTGAAAGCATACTTTAAATAACTGTCCCTATTCATCCTATATGTCCAGATTTGCCTCAGATGACTGTACATTCGGCTCAAATACAATCCTGCTTTGATTTGCCTGTAAATAAGGCTCATTTCTGAAGTCTGACCTTTGATTATTTTTAACTGAAATTTGACCAATTTCTTTCATCCGTTAATAACTATAAGAAAACTATTTCATTACACTACTTTTCTCAAGTTGATTTTATGCAAAATCTTCCAATCTTTCGAATGAAAATGGTTGCGTAATGATAAGTGGTTGCGAACACGGTCAAAATTCAAAATTAAGAATAAGTTTCTCAAAAATCCTTAAAATTACCCTTGAAAAAATAATTTTTAAAATGTTTATCAAAGTGCGATAGAAAGCCCTCGCGATTACCTTTCCAACGATATATAAGTTTTTGATGTTTGGTAATGTATTTTGGGAGATATCATTTCTTCGAATTAGGGCATTTTTTCGAAAAAATCCATTGTTCAAAACAAGTTTTTATTTACAGGTGGCTAACGGCTGACATTTTCATTGGTTCGAAGGTTGTTTTTATGGTTTTTTGGTGCGCTGAATCGAATGAGAACATTGCCGTAACGATTTGAGAACATGTGCATCTAGTGGGACGGTTTCAGCGAGAATTGCTCATTTATAGATATTGTAAGTGTTGAAGTATATAGTTTTTAGCATCATCTTCGTTATACTGTAGATAGATGAGTCCAAAAACATAAAAAAAATGCATTTTTAATTAAATTTTCTGCAAAAAGCGTGGTCGGTCAATTTTGAGGTTTTTAAAGACTTTTTTTCACATGGATGACGAAGAATAATAATTGTTTTAGAAAATCGAACAAAATTCTTCCACAGTAATGCTGTATTGGTTGAGAAATCAAAGTTTTCCTTTAGGGGGTGCATATTACCCCCTCTCTCCCTATATCGAGCACATATCAAGAAATGTAGAGCATCGAAGTATGTTGTATTAATAGATGAAATAAAAAAAAGTATTTTTTTAGAATTTTACTTTTTTCTGAGAAGCACCAAGCCATACAGTCCAGACTCGATTATCCAAAGCCTGGATTATCCGAAGTTTCGATTATCCGAAGATTTTTTTTTACTTTTAACACCAAATTCGAGATCTGCGACCCCATTTTAGTCAAATTTGAATGGTTAATTGTCTATCAAATAAAAAAAATACGTTTTATTTCAATATTTCATCTCAGTCATCTTGGATTCAAGAATTCTTAATCACTTAAGAGTAGTTTAGGAGTCAAATTTACTAGAGCTCAATAATCAATATAAGACAACGGAAAAAAAATCCTGTTTCGATTATCCGAAATGAAATTTTGCCTAGGCCTTCCGAATAATCGAATCTAGAAATAAATAAAAAAAATTGAATATTGTCATAGCCTTTATGTATTGTATGGAGATTTCAATTGACAAACTGATGATGCAAATTGTCTTCTTTGGTCAAAGAGCAGATACGCACAAGGGTTCATAAAATAATATTTCTCATTTGTTGGGAGGTAGTGCTTATTATAAAACAACGAAATAAACTAAATGAAATGAAGAAGCATACCAATTTAAAAAAAAAATCAGCTGTTTAAACTAATGAGACTTATGTAAATTTGTTATCAATAATTTGAAACAGCAACGACCAGCACACCTCCACTCACAAACCAAACCAAAACCGCATGGCACCACCTACCGGGAGGCCTAATAGCGTCGCGTGGGAAAACAACTTTTTCCTCGTCCCCCTTCAGTTTACCTCAGCAACCCTTGCTTACAATCACCGTCCATCCATTCCATTCAGTCTTCCACCCCCACACAAACACACACACACACACGCTAGCTGCGGTTCGTGGCTGCTGCTCGTGCTTTCCATTCATAAAATTACGAGCACGGCGCAGTCGCCTCGCAGTTCATTCATTCATTCCTTCGTGCGTTCATTCAGGCACATTCTTCATTCACCAGTCAGTAGGTGTACACGGGCTGTTATGCTTAGGTTGATTAATTTTATATCTCCTTAAAGAGCAGCCTTGTTTCCTCCCCTCCCAAGTCTAGTGGATGTAAAATTAAGGTCAAAATCTTCGCCCATTCAAGCGGTATACGGTGTAGAGCCAACAACGAGCAAAATTAATAGGAGTAGAATATTATCATTTCTTCTAATGTTAACATTTTCATAAATTTAATTTTTACAAGAAGAGATTTTAATAAAATTACTCCCCCTTCTACGGTAGCAATTCTCCCTTTGAGACAATCAGGCCAAACTCTGCGTTACGGGAGCGCTCAAACAATAAAACAATTGGGTCCTAAAATGAAGCTTAGATTGCTGATATTATTGTTTACAGCGATAAAGCTTATTTTTCTGAGTACAATGACCCATTGCACGACCACAAAGAGTCAAAAATGGATTTTTGAATCAATTTTGAAAAATTAACCCCGCGGTCCTTCTTGACAGAAAAGCTCCTACTTGACAGCTCTTTCCAAGGGGACCATAGTTAATCCATCGAAAAAATGTTGTCTTGTCAAAAAAATTTTTTGCGTTAAAATGAAAAAAAGTGATCAGAAATGGTTTTTAATCGTGTTTTTTACCGTTGTACATAAAAAATTACATTGGGCTTTAGTACCCAATTGCGTGCACGTTTACATTCCTATGCCAAAGTTGTCTACGTCTGCTGCCTGAATTGTTTCCTTCGCGGCAATAAAACGTAATGAGCTAACGCACAAGCTCGATTCTTTTCCATTCGCCGTTGCCCTTTGTGTGTTGGCATTTATCGTTGGCACACACCACGACCTAGTAAGAGCCGGCTAATAACTTCAAACGATCCATTCTTGAAGGGGAAAATCTCGACCGTAAATCGCGCCGTCGTAACCCACTTAAATTGTAGCGAGGAGAGTCACTCAATTGGAAAATAGTAACATCCGTTCGGGGCGTGACGTCACGATGGCCCATCACACGGAAACCAGCATATCTAACCTATTCTTTTTTTTCTCATTCTTGTCTAGATTGTGCGGAAAGAGCGGCCCCTCTACGTCCAGACGGCCAACTGCGTCGAGGAGAAGGAATGGGTCGACCTGCTGAGCAAGATCTGCCAGAGCAACAAGGCCCGGCTGGAGCACTTCCACCCGTGCGCCTACATCAACGGCATGTGGACCTGGTGAGTGCATTGCTATTGTCTAGGGATAGTGATTTTTCCCGATTTCACGGAAGCCGCGAAATACGCCCCAGTCCGTGAAGTTTGGGAAATGCCGCGAAATTTGAAATATTTAATCGATAAATCGCCACTCAGTGCATTCAAACTTATTTTTTTAAAATTGAAACATTTTAAAAGACGTGAGTAATTCTCTACGAAATCGGTCTTTTTTGTTCAATTTTAATTTTTGCATTTTTTAATTCGACTGAAACTTTTTTGGTGCCTTCGGTATGCCCAAAGAAGCCATTTTGCATCATTAGTTTGTCCATATTTAATTTTCCATACAAATTTGGCAGCTGTCCATACAAAAATGATGTATGAAAATTCAAAAATCTGTATCTTTTGAAGGAATTTTTTGATCGATTTGGTGCCTTCGGCAAAGTTGTAGGTATGGACGGACACTGGACTACACTGGAAAAAAATGATACACGGTAAAAAAAATTTGGTGATTTTTTATTTAACTTTTTATCAATAATTTCACTTAAGTACTTTTTGATTGCAAATTTGATTTTACATCGAAAAATGAAATTGAAAAAATTTTGCGACCAATATTTCGATTTTTTGAAAAAATCAGTTTTGATTCAAAAATTCATAACTCGCTCAATGATTTTTTGCACAACATGGAAATTTCTGAAAAGTTGACATTTTATGTCCTCTAAAACATATCAAAAAATCAAAAAAAATTAAAAACAGTGTTTTTTGCAAATCAAGTTTAGGTGATAAAAAGTTAAATAAAAAATCACCAAATTTTTTTTACCGTGTATCATTTTTTTCCAGTGTAGTCCGTATCCATACCTACAACTTTGCCGAAGACACCAAATCGATCAAAAAATTCCTTCAAAAGATACAGATTTTTGAATTTTCATACATCATTTTTGTATGGACAGCTGCCAAATTTGTATGGAAAATTAAATATGAACAAACTAATAATGCAAAATAGCTTCTTTGGGCATACCGAAGGCACCAAAAAAAATTCAGTCGGTATAAAAAATACAAAAAAAATCGAATGACCGAAATCCTAGAGAACTGCTCACGTTTAACAAGCATTTTGAAAGTAGTTTACAAATAAAAAAGTATTTCATATAAGATCTACAACTATTTTCTGAAGATATTGTTCATTAGAATATTCCTCAAAATTCCAAAAAGATTTTTAATAACATTAATCAACACTTAAAAAAAAACTTTTTTGTAAAATTTATCTTTATTAAGGCCGTTGCAAATATTTTTCAAAGTTTGTGTCGCCCCCCCCCCCCTCCCCCTTTAAAATTGGTCCGAAAAATCAGAGGGATTTTTCAAAAATCTTCAAAATTTTAATGAAGATAGGAGTCAAATCAACTTAAAACAATCTAAAACGCTTTTTTCTGCAATTATAATCGCATGTTTGGGCTGGATTAAAAGTATTTTGAATTTTTATGAAGTTCCAATGTACAGCACCGTAAAAACTTTTTTTTTTGCAAAAAAATAAATTTTCGTCAATACTTAGGTATTTTGGAAACTGATGATTGCAAAACAACTGGGCAGGTGTAAAATGCATTTTTAAACACTTTGTTCATTCAAATGTTGAAACCATGGCTTGTAAATAAAATGTTTAAACTTTTTTTATTTTTTTGCTTAAACGATTATTTTCAATCACTCTTGAATGTTTCGTGAAGATTTTTTTTCTTGAAATACGGGTGCCACGATATCTCGAGATGGGATAGGTCAATTTGGGCTGAAGACTCTCAAGATATATCACTTGTGCATGACAAAGCCCGATTTTTTTTAATATGCTTTTTAAACAAATACGAATTTTTATATGAAAAACATAAAAATATTTATATCTTTTTTGAATATAAACTTTTAAAAAATTGGCGTCGTGCACACGGGATCCGTTCAACGAGCCGATTAGGTCTCGGCAATGTTGGGATATCGTTGCATCCGTTTTTTTAAAGGCTAACTTCAATATAATTATCTATATCTCGGCTAAAGTCTTGAAATTTATTTCGTTAGTAGTTGCAAATTTAATTTAACATTAAAAACTGAAGCAAAAAATAGTAAAATTTTTAAACTTTAGTAAAAAGTAGCAAGGTTGTTCCAAACATTTTTTCTGAAAGTGTTACAAAAACTGTAGAGGCCAGCCCTACTGCGTTGTGTTTACCGCTGAGAGGATTCTTTGGACGAATCACAATTTACAGAATCTACAGGGGAGGAAAGATAGTGGACATACCGTACCGTACACTCCTTTTAATGATTGCATTGGTGTTGTGTAGAGTGTATTTAGTGTAGTAAAAGTAATTTTAATCATTTCTATATTTCATCTATCATTTACTGTTAAATAATTACCTAAAAATCTATAAAATATTTTATTCGTTATAGTATACTATAGACATACAACAGACCTTTTCAACAAAAATAGGAGTGCATGTTTTTGTTTTAAACGTTATAAATGTATCTAAAAATGAAAGAATCTTTAAAATACAGTGTTATCTTAGGATTCTGATCTACAGTCATCCCACATATTCGGAACACTTTTGTGGTAATTTGTCAATAAGATGCAAAATGTAACTTTTCAGTCGTCCCTGCTAGTTTTAGGACCTTTATTTGAACATTCTCTTCCTATTTCACTAGTATAAATAGTACTTTTTGAACAAAAAACTCATTTCAAGACTATTTTATCCAGAGCAGCAAAACACTGCCTCCACATTGCCTGTTCCATAATTGTGGGATGTTATTGTGCCTCCCACAATTGTGGAACAACTGAATTTAATTGAAATTTCACAAAAAAAAGTTATCAGACCATGTTTAAAACATCACTTAGCTTGAGTTTTGTTGGTTTCAGGGTGTGAAGTAATTTTTTTGTAAAAAATGTGTACTCCTGGAGAGAAAAAAACGTTTGTTTAAATCGTAAGAAAAAAGTGTTCCGAATTTGTGGATTTCAAGGGTCAATGTTTTTCTTTAAAAACTTGATATAAAACGTAAAAATGTACAGCAAGTCTATACTTCAATCGAAAGATCGCAAGAAAAGCTTTCTTATGAAGGAAAAAGCAAATCATTATGTTCAATTATCGATTTTCTATGATTTGTTGAACATTGGCAGATCTGTAAACTGTTCCGAATATGAGGGATGACTGTACTATCATGTAGTTGTTTTCAAATAAACATGGAAATCCACTTGTCCCACCTAGTTGTAAAATGTGCTGAAAATCAATCATTTTAAAATCTATTTTTTATGGAATCAATTCGGATTTTTAGCGTTTTTTTATGAATAATGTCGAGCATTTTCATAGCTTGTTACCCAACTTCCCCTGCAAATTTCCAGATCACTTCGAAGCATTTTAGGGTTCACATCATCAGATTCAATTCAATTTACTAATTGTTTTGTTCTGTTTCTGTTTTAACAAAAATCAATCAAAAAATCAAACCATTATGCGAAAAATTTGGCTTCAACAGATGTCTTAATTTGTTACATTTGTCCTGATTTAAATTTCGTATCGATAACTAAGTATTCAACTGTTCATCTCTGTCCACAACCAAATGGAAATTCCAGTCCAAAATTTCGGGAATTCTCGGGATAAAATATAAACAAATTCCCGGGATTTGGCAATTCCCTGTTTTGGAAAAATCCAAGAAATTTTGTCCCGGGAATTATCGGGATGGACGCACTACTTTGTATAAGGTTTGGCAAACCAGCCTTCACTTCGAAATTATCGATATCTCAACAAAATTTAGTTAAACTTTCAGTTTAAAGACTAAACTTCAGATTTAAAAATAAAAAAAATGTATGTTGATTCATTGTTGAAGCGTTTAAAATGTCTAAACAATTGAATACAACCCGTATTTTGTTGTTTCAAGAAATCAGAAACTGGTTTAGTGGGATTTTAAAGGACTGATTTCATGGGATATCAAAGATTAAAAAAACTAATTTGAATTTTTGATTAAGAAATTGTCTGATTAAATAAGATATATCTGAATGAAACTCTATAATTTCCGCCTTTAAGCTGGCTTCGTACTAAACAATCGCCAAAAACAATTTTCAACCAATTTTCGATCTTTCAAAAAGCATTGGAAAGACGAACTCATAATATTTACGAACATTTTAGGGTTGGAAGTGTACCTTGTTATTTGTGATTTTGCCATTGTTTTTAAAATATATTTTTTCTGGGGTCATCTTTGGCTGTGTTTTTCACTAAATTTTCTATGTTATGTGTAGAAATAAGTATGTAGTATTTTTTGTATTTTCTCAGACTAGTCCTTTATGCATTTGTAAACCTAAATGGTAAATGTAATGGTTTTATTCTAGAGTAAAAAATGTGAAAAACATGCAACAAAATAGACACATGCTAATGACAGAAAGTAGTATTATCCACATAATATATAAACAAAAAAACAAACATAGCCTAAACAAGATAAATGCAACATAAAACAAGAGAAGTAAACAAAGCTGCTCAAAATCTGGGATGGGATAAACAAAGAGAAAAAAAAACCTATTGTCAAACTAAACCACTTTCAACATGGCCGCTTCTGTCAACCTAAACCAGTCCTTTCTTAAGAGGAGAAAATGAGAAGTATTGTAGGGGAACCGCATCTAATTCCAGCGTGCCTCTAATGTTGGCAGGTCAGAACTTTGACATTCAATTTAAGCTAATTAAAAGCGTTTTCAACTGAAATCGAGTGATAAATAGCTCAATGGGAAGTGAGCAAGCAAGTTTCTATCAAACAAAATTAGTTGTTTAAATTGTGAAAATTAGCAAATTGGATGGAGTTAGGAGCGAGTGCTTAACCTGTCAAACATACGAGAAGTTCCCCTAATTTGAGTTGAAAAAAAAAATAAAACAATTTTAAATCAATTTCACAAATAATTGTAAATTGCATTAATAGATTGATTAAAATATTTTTAATTAAAAGGCATTTATTTCTATCGTACACCGAATGTCGACTTATCAACATTTTCATTTTAAAAAACAATACATTTCATGAACTGACGATTCTTTTGCCCATGGGTCATTCCATATCAACTGTGCACGAAAATGCAAATTTGATATCTCCGATCCTGCTCAAATTTGGCAGAGCTGTTGATACTATCAAAACATGCAAGAATCCCAAATTTCATCCAAATCGGACCACCCCCTCCATTTTTGTACCTCCGTAAATATTCGACTTTTTGGCGATTTTTGACCAAACCTCCTAGTTTCAAACGGCGATAGCTCAGGAACTACAAATCTTAGAAGGTCGGTCTTAGACTCAATTTTGAAGGAAATTGGACGTAGAATCCATTTCCGTGATAAAAAAACTGACTTGCAGGCTTTTTAGGATTTTTTTTATTGAAGTAAGAAAACGCATTAAAATCATATTGCATTTTTCAAATCCAAATGAAAATTAAAAATCTTTCATATAAAAATCACATTAAAAATTGAAGAAGTGAACAATTTTTTGTTTCGTCGTGATAGTATCGTATCATTAACCTCGAGCGTGCCTCGAGTCATCTTTGATTTGCCAACCATTTCTAGTGATTTCTCCTTATGAACGGATCCACCGTAAAGCGATGGAACATGAACTCAGGATTCTCCACCCACGTCCAACCGCAAATTTTAACAGCCAAATTAAAAAAAAAACCGCGAGGAAAAACATAACAACTAGGGTGGGTACGTTTTTCAAAAAGTTCTCGGATCAAGTTTTAGTATGGTTCCCCTTGTAGGGTATGCCCATAGGGACTTTCATGCCAAATATCAGCTCATTTGGTTGTAAACTGGCTGCGCGCATCAGGGTTAAAGTTTACATGGGAATTACTATGGGAAATTGGAACTTTTTGTTCAAACGCTCCTACAGGACTGGGAAAATCACGCGCCAACTTCTGGTATGGTCAGGCCTATGGGGAATGGTCTGGAGAACACTTTTCCCGAAGAGAGCATATGGATTCATTGTCCCTAGACCTGGCGCATCGGCAAACAATCCGATGTCTCCGGAATCAACGGTTTTCCCTCGAAAAGCATCAAATTTTCCTTAGCATGCTATGAAAGCTCGATGAACACCGCGACGCCATACGTCAGGCAGCTACCACGTGGTTGAAATATTTGCAAAAAAATACAAATGTGCTTTGCAAAGCTTCTGAATTCGACTAAATAATATCACGATTACTCGAAATGATCATTTTCTAGTTAAAAGAAGGTTTGCCATTAAATATTCCAGCCGTTTCTCATCCACGTGGTAGCTGCCTGACGTATGGCGTCGCGGTGTGCATCAAGCTTTCATAGCATGCTAAGGAAAATTTGATGCTTTTCGAGGGAAAACCGTTGATTCCGGAGACATCGGATTGTTTGCCGATGCGCCAGGTCTAGGGAAAATGAATCCATATGCTCTCTTCGGGAAAAGTGTTCTCCAGACCATTCCCCATAGGCCTGACCATACCAGAAGTTGGCGCGTGATTTTCCCAGTCCTGTAGGAGCGTTTGAACAAAAAGTTCCAATTTCCCATAGTAATTCCCATGTAAACTTTAACCCTGATGCGCGCAGCCAGTTTACAACCAAATGAGCTGATATTTGGCATGAAAGTCCCTATGGGCATACCCTACAAGGGGAACCATACTAAAACTTGATCCGAGAACTTTTTGAAAAACGTACCCACCCTAATAACAACATTTCAACCAAAGAAAAAGTCATCCGCATGCTTGAGCACTGAGTTGAAAAACATCATCAAGAAAATGTGAATTGTCAAGCTATCTGAATCACAGATTGCTTAATATTTGTATTCGAACACGAATTTTCTTGCAAAAAAACAGAAGAAGAATACAAACGTAAACATTCAGAAAAAAAGACTCTATCTAGCCGTCCCGTCCCAGCTCAAAATGACCTCCTAAACACAGGAAAAATAAAAAAAGATCGAAAAAAATTGGGCAGTAGATGGTCAATTCTGAATTGTGTTAGAAATTTAAAAACATGCGTACATTACTAACAACCCCTTTTCTTCCTATCCCCCTTCCAGTTGCAAAGTAACGGACCAGTACGCGACCGGCTGCACCGCCGTCTCACCAAAACCATTCCAGATGGAGCTGGCCACCGCCCTGGATCCAGCGCGCGACCTCCAGCGTCTCCACTCGCTCATCATGGTCAACTTTGGCAGCCTCGAGGAGCTCGATCCGACGCTGAACGCGGCCTGCGACGATCCGGCCGCCGCCCGCAAAACGATCAAAAAGCTCAACGAACTGGCCAACGGACTGGAGCGGATCCACCGCAAGTACAAGACGATGCTGGCGCGGGAGATGCGCTACGGAAGCCGTCAGGCCCCGATCGGGGACGACAACTATCTGCACACTTCGCGGCTGCTGGCCGGGGCTGGAGCGGGTGCTGGCGGGGGAGGGAATTTGGCGGCAACGGCCGCCGCGGCAGCTGCCGCGTTCGAGCGGTCGCCGGGACTGTTCCACCGGAACCATCCGCTGCGCAGCTCCGACAACGAGCGGTTCTCTCAGTGTTAACTATTACTACTGGCGTTATGCTTTCTTCTTTCTTTTTAGTTTTTATTTTTTAACGTGTAGAGTTAATTTATTTATTTCTTTTTTTTTGTTTTTCCTTTTTTTAAACCACGACCGCGTTTTTGTGTTATCGAACAAATACCGCCAAGTTCTTTTAAAATTTAAGAAGATATTTACTGCGTAACGCGCGCACACACACACAAACACACACCGTTTTTGTATAGTTAGAATTACAAGCAAATCGTAAGAAATCGCCGCAAAAAATTGTACAGAACGCAAGACTTGAAACGTGACAAAGAAGAACAAAATTACTTTCCAAAGCTTTCCGCGGCGACGACGAGGACGACGCACACAAACACACGTTTTATGTCTTTTTGTACGTATATATTTGTATATTATTATGTTCGTTATAAAGCAAGAAAGAGCAAGTTTTTCTTTTCCCCCACCACCTTCTTCCCTTTCAGACACGAGTCCGGTTGCGACCTCCGGAACCACACACGCTCTCTCTTTAAGGTTCAAAATCCGTGGTTTTTCTTTTTGAAGAAGTCGCGACCGGAAGAACGTGTCGTTTAAGCATTGCCAGCGCCAACAACAAATCCTTAAACAAAACAAAAAACTACGAAACTATGCAATCTCATTCGCGCACCCGTTAACACACCAAGTTCATGTTGATAATACAGTTTAATACAAAGCAAGAAACAAAAATCTAGTTGTTAGAAGCAAAGGAAAACTCAAATCCATCAACTCTACCCTCTTTCACAATTTAAACAAAAAGCACAGAAAGCACACAGAACAACTTTGTCTATTAAACAAGGATTAAAGAAAAACTCCGTAAATATAGTTTATACAAATATATTTAAAGAAACTAACAAGATCGCGCAAGAAGGAAAAAGAGAAACTGTGGAAGCTTAGGGCATAAGCGTGCTAGAAAAAAAAATCGCCCCGCCAATCGAGACTCAATATTTGAGTCGACTCGATACGCGGAATTCAAACTTTGTGTGCGTGTGTGCTTGAGTGTAAGTGTGTCAACATCCACCCACATACACACACACAGGGAGAGAAAAAAAATGTTACGAAGTGAAACTGAATGATAAATTATGTAAAGATTGGAGAAGGAAACAAAACAGTCCATCCCAAAAAGAAAACTTTTTTTTCTTCTAGAATGCTGAACGATTTATAAATAAAGCAACTATGCAGAACGAACAAAGTAAAAAAAAATCTGAGATTTTTCTCTGTTATTTTGTTTATAATATCACATTCCCTTTCACTGATTTCCATACGTTATATTTAAAGAAAAAACTTGCAGATGTTTGCATCTGAAGCAATCAAACCGTTCTATCCACTGATGATTAATTCTCACATTTTGGTTAATCTTAATTGGTAATTTTAAACAATTTTTGTTTTACAAAAAGCTTTATTTCTATTGTTTTTTGTCATTATCTTTTGCCAATTTTAATTATTTTCCAGTTACATTTTATAACATTTTAGTTTTTAGTGATAGGCAGAATGGTCCGCCTAAGTAAAAGACACCTAAAACTATAGAAAAACATGCAAATTAATGAATTCATTGTAGTAGGCTTATGCTTTGGGTTGTTAACTTCAAAGCTGTATGATTGGTTGATGAATAAATGCGTAAATATGTTGAAATAAGACACTACATATTTTGAAAAATAAGCTAAACTAAAAAGTCAACTAATGTTGCATTATTTATGATTTGCGAAGCTACTAGGAGTAAAATAATCAATTTAATTCAAATTTAATAAATTTTGATGTTTTTATAAGGCAAAAAGGGTGGTTCGTTCGGCCCCCAAGTAGATTTTAATTCAACACTACCACCACCAAGCCTCTAAATGATTCGAAGGTTCCATTGTTGTTTTTTTACCTTGATAATAGCTCCCGGTAACATTCTAAGCATTGACCGAACTTTTTCAAACTATCTAACTACTCCAAAATCAAAGCTGGAAAATCCAATACGACCAAATTTTTTTTTTCTTTGTACTATGTAGCTATGTATTACCCATCAGATTAGCAACATTATTTTTTTCAATCCTTTGCCAAATTGCAACATGATATTTTGAATCATCTTGGAATCAATCATATTATAGAGGACAGTTTGCTGAACACTTTTCCTAAAAAGTATCGATTTTGGTTCAATATAAGCGGAGATATGCCCAATTCCGTGAAATTAAAATCGACTCTCTCCAAAATTTCTAAATTTAATACACTTTCTCATGATGAACACCGCCTACTGAGCTTTTTTATGATTCTCTCTTATAACAATAACAATGAATTTCATCAAAATTTTAAATATTTTTTACGTTTGAACAAAACACTGTCATTATTATAAATATCTGAGTAGGCGGAGTTCATCATGAGAAAGGGTAATAAATCCAGAAATTTTTGAGAAAGACGTATTTTATTCCACGGAATTGGGCATATCTCTGGCTATATTGAACCAATTTTTTTACTTGGAGTTCAAATAAAGGTGGTGGTCCTTCTTGAATTATTTTTAAATTGCATAAAAAATAACAATTTTCGAACAAAAATCACATGTAAATATCTACAACTAAAACGGTACACTTTATCAAAATTGATTCTGCATATGAAAACGTTTTTTGAAAAATCAAAGATACCCGATTTTGCACCACCCTGAATGCAAAAGATATCCCCAAAAATATATTTAAAAAATCTCGAATATATATTATTTCTGAAATTTCCTAAGAAAATCAAATTTAAACAAATTCCTCGAAGTTGAGAAACGGTTGAATTCCTACATATTCACAACATTTTAAATAATTTGAAGATTTGGATATTTTTTAACTTTTTGTAACGTCCGGATGTGAACCGCAAGGAAACCAAGGAAACAGAGTGTTAAAAAATCTGAAGACAAAAGTTTATCAGCTGCTCGACCATTTGGTTGCCAACGACTGAATGGTGAAAAGTGTGAAGCTAGTGAACAATATTTGCTTCGAAATCCAAGTTACAGCGCAATGATCAATAGATGTTTTATTGGAAAATAAAGAGAATTTTAGCACCAAAAGGAATCAGAATGTGCCGGGTGTTGTGTTCTTTAAGCCACTGAAAGAATTTTCAATCTAAATCAAATGCGTGGAAACTTAGAAATAGTATTATTTCCTAGTACAGTCCAGACTCGATTATCCGAAGGCCTCGGAAAACTTTCACTTCGGATAATCGAATAACGAAAAAAAATATCTCAAATTTTGAATGGGAGCAAGCGCGTCTATGCGAAGTGTCCCTACAACTGCTAACAAATTCTAGAGGGATGAGGGAACCTGTTTTCGACGGTAACATTTCAAAAGGCATCATGTACATTTTGACACTTTCTGGGTTATTGCATATTCTGAAAGTACTCCTAATAAGCTACCTCTCCACCAAAAATGAGCAAAAGTTACTTCAGTAAAGTCTGTTTAATCATGATTTTAAATAAAGTAACATAAACAAAATCTCTGCCATCACCAGTGCCTGTTTATATAGCCCTGTCAACCTGTCAAACAAAAGACTACATGAACCTCGTGTCGAAAAAAAAGCATCATGAAAAAAGCGCCATAGGGACGTGGCGTTACATCGTGCTGCCACCTGGTTTTTTTAAGCGCAAGAGTGTAAAAGTGCTGAGTCATCGTCTAAAAATAGACGGCGTCCTATCTCGCCCAGCAAAATGAAGTCGATAAAGTAGTCGGTTTCGATGAGAAAAAGTGGAAAACGTGGTCTAAAAATAGCGACGCCATCCCCCTATGTACACTCGGCGAAGAAAAACGAATCATAACAAAGCGTCCCCCTAACGGTTTTCCGAGGCAGCGTGCGCTTCTGGATTGGCAAAAACAATGGGACGACGACACCAAGGGACGTTGGATGTATTCCATACGACCTAAGGTGCAAAGAAAAGCCTGGTTCAAGGGGATGGACTTGACGCGTGGATTCATCAGAACGATGTCCCGCCTTATGTCGAACCATTACTCGTCCAAGGCTCATCTTTACCGTATCAACATGAGTGATACGAACTTATGCGACTGTGGGCAGGGTTATCAGGACATCGACCATCTCGTATGGGCGTGTCCAGATCACCATGTTCACAGAATTAAGTTGAAAGATACCCTCAGGGCCCGAGGAAGACCACCAGAAATTCCGATGCGAGACGCGTTATCTCAACTAGACCTTGATGTTCTCTATCCGATCTATCAGTTCCTCTTAGATTCCAAAATAACCATTTAGTTTTTCTTCCAGTTAGTTTTCCTTCAGTTAGTTTTTCTTCAGTTAGTATAACTCGCCTTCACACAAAGCCGTCGCTTCTGGTTTGCACCGGAAGCAAAGCAAGATCGCTCCAGCAGCTGGACAACGAGTTGCGGCTGAGGACAAAACGCAAAGGCCAGCAGAGCCAACCAAGACCCCTACACAATCCCCCTTCCCATCCCACGCCTTGTCTTTAACATCAATCCCTTCCCTACTAACACCGAGTAGGCCTCGGGTAATCGGCTCCCCTCCCGCTAACATTTACACACAAGATCCTCTGTAATTATTAAGTCAAATGTAATTACAAAAGCCGACTCGGTCCTAACCAGGTCCCAGTACCGAAAAGGACCTAATAAAAATAATTTTATGAAAAAAAAGCGTCCCCCTCAATGACAGCAGGGTGATATAGACGTTGGTGATTTCAAAAGAAGTTATGTTTGTTTTTCTCAAATAAAATTACGGAAATCATGTTTTATTGAATTTGGATGATCAAGTATCAATAAAAGCAACGTTTTTCATCGTTTGTTCCCAAGTAACCAAACAGCACTAAAACAAGTCAGATTGCAGCACTAAAAGCGCTTTACCAGCTGTGGCTTACAGCTAAGTTGTTTTGACATCTGCACTAAATGCGCTTTTACAGCTGATAAGCAACCGGTTTTGGACTTTATATTTCTGATTTCCAGCTAGCCTCTACTGTTGTTGATCCAACCCTGCACAAAATGTCAAAAAAATGAGAGAAGCAAAAATTTTGCTCTCTCTCTTTTTCCTCTCCATCTTCTGATCTATTTTTGGTTTGTTTACTACCACGTTACCGACTCAACTGACCGAGTGGGGAAGAGCCGATTTTTTTGAGTGAAAGGTAGATGTTGGAGATGTGATGCCAGTAGCTTGAGGTTGCCGCCGTTGAGTGGAGTTTTCTGCGCCTTTATCCATTCGCCCAATTTGGAGGTGGGACCCAAATTGGGAATTTACTAAGGTGGACATCAAAGACGGCAACCACCGGGAATCGTAAGAGAGAAAAAAACACTTCGAAGCATTATGATTCACACGGGGAATCCTAAAGTAAGCTATTGCCATTTGTCACCGTAGTGGCCGAAAAAGCCAACCTGCAAAAATGCCTTTAGAAGTGATCATTTAGTCATCTTTGAAAGAAAAGGTTCAACCTCCATGAATTTTCTTCTCAAAAGATTAAAAGCATCAGAAGCATAAAACTACGATGAATCTCCGCCATCGACTGACAGCCGTTTTCTCCGCTGGTTTGTTTTGGTCGTACTGGTTGAACGAATGAGCGAGCAAGAGATATTTTTATTTTCATTTATTTCGTTCTCTCTCTTTCACTCCTCAACAGTGTTGCCAGTAAAATGGGGGAAAATGCAGCAGTGTTGCTAGGAGCAGCATTTAAACTGCTGCATATCAGCTAATACTACAGCAGTTGTTTTAGAGCTGATTTGTTTTCATCATAGCTGTTTTATGACTGATTAGCTGTAGAAAGCTGATAAACAGCACATTTATGATTTCTCTTAGTGCTGAATGGTTACTTGGGTTATCATTAGAACTTCTTATTTTGCTTTTATATTAAAATGGGAATTGAAAATGGATGCTCAACATTCAAATGCGTTTTTCTCAAAGCGCATAGTTTGTACATGATACTTTTTGAAATGTTGGCATCGTTTTGTTCTGTGCGCAGCGCTATTGCTTTTGAAATACATTTACATTTACATGGGACAATTATGTGGCTTGTGATACTACCGTTGTAATAAAAAAAATCCGTTAACCATTTTGTTGAAAGTATTTCTTCTTTATCTCATGCTTATTTTCCAGTAAATAACAGCAGGTAATGTACACGTTTAATAATAATAATTACATGTTTTTTTTTATAGTCGGCTTCGATGCCTCTTAGTTCTGTTGCTTAGTGCCTATAGGCTGGTGAGAGAGTAGCATAACATACGGAATTGTTTTATTCTCCTCTGCAGTCGTCTTTTATTGTTAGACACCTCGTTTTTTTTTCTTACGGCACCCTATTTTAGTTTTCTATAAAAATATTTTCCCGCGTTTCGCAGTGTTTTGGGAGGGGTAATAAAAGATTCATTTTCCTCCTTTTTTATTCTTCTTAGGCGTGATTCAGTTTCAATATGCTTCCGAATTGACACTGTTTTTTTAGTTTAGTTCTTATTTATTGAATCAATAATTTATGCGCAGAGTAAAATAAAATATAAACATCTCGGACGCTCTCCCGAGGAGTTTAGGCTAATTTTAGTTTTTTGTCGTTAATTGAGCCACCCTCAATGTTCGGTTTGTGGTTGTTAGGTTAAAATCGACGATTAAAAATAGTACAGAGGGTTCAGAGCACTGTCACTTGGTTTTTGGGAGGGTTTTTAGTATGGTTCTATTTTAAGTGTCCAGCGAATCAATGTTGAAAGGCTTTCTAATCTTAGGCACCTTTAAGCATTGTTTCGCCCGGATTTCTAAGCTCAGCTGAATGTTAGTTTTCTATTTGTTTAGTGTTGTTTGCTTTCGTGTCGGTTTGTGTGTTATGTGTGTGTGTTGGCTGTGTAAACTTACAAAACTATTTATTCGGTGATATTGTTTGTAAAATATTAAGTCTTTGTAGTGTTTTATAACATTGAACAATTTATTTGTTTTTTTTTTGTTGTGTAGTTGAAGAACAGATAAGAGAGAAATTGTAAGCATTTCAAAATTGTACAAGGTGATAACAAAGGTAGATAGACAATTTATTCACAAGACATTTTTCAAGACAGACATAAGACATTGCTCACCAACACGCAATTGCGTATGGCAAGAAATTTAATAGAAATTACAGTGGATTGGTGGTGCCTTTCGGAAAGGAGTCACCACAACGTCAAAGTCAAGCGGTCGTTTCGTCAGTCCGGGGTCGTCGCGTATTTTTTGTGTTCAGTCAGTCGGGGTCCAGGGCGTCTGAAAAAAAAAATGCAAGCAAATTTGTATTACAGATTTTGAGTAATGGTTTTTTATGGAAACGGTTGAAAGTTCCGATAACAAATTTAAAACGGCTTTCTCACTCGAAAAAGCTGTAATTTTTCTCTCACAACATTGTGGTGAATACCGCCCTAGTAAGAACGACAGTTGCTACAATGTTGCAACTGTTCGTACTGTTTATGATAACGCGTCAGCAGAATGCTGCGATCCAATGACCGACGATCGGATCATATCCATTCTGCTGACCAAGTATTTTTAGGTAGGCCCTCGGCTGTGAGTCTTAAACCGGAGCTCGCGAGAACTAGTTGAACGATGAATCTAAGATGACATCCCTGATTGTGAATGGGAGGAGACATTGAAAAGACTTTACATGGCGATCCTGCCAGGAGACATTGTAAACAATAAATGAAACCAATTCAGTTCTAATACAAACTCAAGATCAAGATCCAATCACTTCCTTCTCTTTTTACGTATAATGATAGATCACACAATTTCATTAAAAAAAAAAAAAAACAATTAAACTGTCACAGATAGTGCCTAGATTAGCCTAATGGAATTTACAATTTGAAAGTGCAAATTAAAAATAAAATAGATACTGTCGATAAAGATAGAGGAGGAAATACCTTTAAAAAAAATAAAAAAAGAAGGGAGAGAGAAGAGGAAGAAAACCAAACATGGAAAAAAAGAGAAGAAGAAAAAGGAAAAATCAAAAATAAAACAAAATATTAACCAAAAAAAAAATAAGCTTAAGTTATATTTTTTTAAACAATTAGGAAGGGCTTGTGGTGGATACCACCCTAGTAAGAACGACAGTTGCTACAATGTTGCAAGAACGCGTCAGCTGAATGCTCCGATCCAATGACCGACGATCGGATCATATCCATTCTGCCGACCAAGTATTTTAGGTCACGTAGGCCCACGGCTGTGAGGGCCTGCGTCTACTTTAGTAACAAATAAAATTTAGTCTTAAACCGGAGCTGGACTGAAGTAGTTGATTCCTCAATCAAAGAAGACATCCGTGATTGTATAATGTGATTAACCATTAAAAAGACTTTACAGCGGGTGTCAGCGTATACAGTACTCAATAATTTATCTCTTGCAACATATTTAATAGATATTACAGTGGTTTTACGTAGAGAGCCTGGATCTTATTAGAGAACGGACATCTCAAACCAAAAGTACCAATCGAAGCACGAGAACTGTCAAACGGAGGTACCAATCGAGCATAAGACAAAGGATTTTGCTCGATTGGTACCTCCGTTTGACAGTTCTCGTGCTTCGATTGGTACTTTTGGTTTGAGATGTCCGTTCTCTAATAAGATCCAGGCTCTCTAGTTTTACGGGGAAGGGGATTAGCAGAGGCGTCGCGTCCACCTGTTCATAGGACAGGTGGTCATTTTGATTTCTTTTTGAAGAAATATGTTCATCAAAATAATTGAACGAACACGCCAACTCTTCTTGGAATCATGAAACAGCCATGCGCATTCGTATCATAGAGCGTCAATGAAAATCTAACGCGCACTGAAAATTCTCCCAAGCCACCGCCAACCTGTTCGGATTTCTCCATGCACGAGTTCCCATACAACGCATCCAAAAAATACACTGAAAGCCTGCTAATTTGTACACGCTGGACGGTATGAATGTGGTAGTTCAGGGTGTGCATGAAAGCTTTTGGACAGTCGACATAAAAGCGCGCGAGCCGAGACGCGAGCAGGGAGAGAGCAAAATATGGAGCTTTCTCTCTCTCTTTGAACTTTGCTCTCTCCCTGCTCGTGTCTCGGCTCGCGCGCTTTTATGTCGACTGTCCAAAAGCTTTCATGCACACCCTGAACTACCACATTCATACCGTCCAGCGTGTACAAATAGGGGGGGCTTTCTGTGTATTTTTGGATGCGTTGTATGGGAACTCGTGCATGGAGAAATCCGAACAGGTTGGCGGCGTGCGCGTTAGATTTTCATTGACGCTCTATGATACGAATGCGCTTGGCTGTTTCATGATTCCAAGAAGAGTTGGCATGTTCGTTCAATTATTTTGATGAACACATTTTAATTCTTTCTTCAGAAATGATCACCTGTCCTATGAACAGGTTGAACAGGTGGACGCGACGCCTCTGATTTTCACAGTTGAGTAACGGAAAATGACACAGTTTTTTTTAATTTTTTTTAGTGTGTTTTACGATGAAAAATATTTTTTTTCCGAAATTTTGAGTACGCCATCAAATCGGGCGTCTAATTTTACATAAAAGTCCCTTTGACACCAAATTTCTTTCTCATCACCGTTTCAGGCTGCAAATTATTTAAAAAAACACCTCTTTTTTAGCATGTTCTAAAATGAAAGGGGTCGTACCGCTTCTCCGTCACGAGATATCAAAGAATGGACCTCGGATTCGTGATCAGGGACAAAAGTTACCTCGTAGGACAAAGTTTCACGCAAATCAAAGAGGGGTCGGGGCAACTGCTGTGTGATAAGTGAGATTGCGATATTAAATTAATTTGTGTGACATTTTGAAGATTAACGTGCAATTAATTAACTTTTTTAAATGGCGGGTGTCAGCGTATACAGTACTCAATAATTTATCTCTTGCAACATATTTAATAGATATTACAGTGGTTTTACGGGGAAGGGGATTAGCAAAAGTCCCGGCTGACGAAAGCCAAAATTCCCAAACAATTATCGTCATGAAAAGCATTTCCAGTATGATTAACAAGAAGCAAGAATTCTCATCGAAAGCTTCAAAATGCAAGAACTTAAATGGTCACGTATGTAAAGACGGCATCCACTGAGGTGAGATGGGAAAATTGTCGTTCTGCTTATTAATGTAAAGAACAAACACATTAAATAATACAATTTCAACCAGCGAAAAATTATGTCACTATAAATATTTTTTCAGAAGTCAAAACAAAAGAGGAACGCCTTAATAAATTATTGGAAGAATTGAACTTAGATAATATACCAAAGAAGGAAGCGGATTTTGTTAATTTTTTTTTTCGATTGTTCAAATATATTTGCTTTTAAAGCCCAGAAAAAAATATAAAGCAGAATTAACTGATTTATTCTAATTTATCTCTTGCAACATATTTAATAGATATTACAGTGATGCATCGTGCTTCAATCAAGACAGACCGGTTACTATTCCGCGGACTCACAAAATCGAGTATCGATTCTGATCTATTTAAAAGATTAATTAATTACATTGTTTTTTTCCCATCTTTGCTGGTAAAAGTCTTATCGATGAAAGTTGAGCTTTGATCATCATCTTCACTTGCGGTGATCAGCGTCGTCTGCGGCAATTAGACAAGCAGTTTAGTTAGCGACAACTTGTAAAGAGAAAATAAATTCAATCGCATGTGGAAAGTTGTTCGTGTAAGTTCATTGTCAGTAAAATATCGCAGTCCCTGCGGGAGCGGGATAAAGTGTTTTTCTGGAGAACGGGTTGCCGCGTATTTTGCACAACTCCAATGCTAAAAATAAATAACTTGGAAAAACAATCCTGACTGCAACAAAGCATTGTATTGCAATACATGTCGAAAAAAAGTTGAATCATTCCATTCCTACGAATGTTAAATTTGTTTTTTAAATATTTTTTTTTTAATAAAAGACTGAGAAATTTAGAAATTGATCGTCTTTTCTTTCGTAAAAGCTTGCAATATATAAGTTAAAAGCGAGCCTGCCACCGAAGTTCCCACGACCTTCCCTACGACGGGGCTACCGCGAATAATCTTGCCACCAACGACAACAACGAATCAGCTGGCACAGCATCACACCGATGCTGTGCCCCATCTTTCCCAAATGTCAGTATTCCCGAGAAGAACGTGACAGTAAGGTAAACAACAGGAACGGAGACAGCTTGTACCATTAATTTAGAATATAGATCGATCATTCTAGTTCTGACTAAACCAGTGAGTGGTTCATAATCCGAACGTCCGAAGTTAAGTTTAAGTTTTTTTTTATTAAAACGCACACATGCGTTTAGATTCTTAATTTATATATCGAATATATCAGGCAATCATAAAATTGATATATTTGTAGAATTTAATCCCTTACCCGGTATCAGTGATAAAATGTTTGAATTTTAAGTATTTTATTTTCATGACCACGACCACGACTATGGATAATTTGAGATTCAGCATCACCATGGACTTTTCCAATTTGGATAGTCCAAAAAGAAAAAAAGAAATGGACGCCACCGGCCAATAAAAGTGGCGACTAGTATTAAACTACAGGAAATTAAACACCAATACTATTGAGGACAAGTTTCCTACTCCACATATTAACAATATTTTGGATAAACTTGGCAGATGCCGTTACTTCACAACCTTACATTTGACAGCAGGATTTCATCAAATAAAAATTGATCTTAAAGACATCTGCAAAACGGCTTTTTCAACTGAAGATGGGCACTATGAAAGTTACCAAACCGTTCACGCGGTTTGAGCTAGAAACCGCGAACATCGAATAATCACAACGTCAGCATGCGCCGTGTGCAGCGGCACGTCATACTACACTGAAACCAGAGGACGACGACGACGTCTGGAGTGACGACGTCTGGCGAGGATTCAGGGAAAGTGGCGCAACAACATAGTTTACGTAGTGTCTTTCAGATTCAATAAAGAGAGGGAAATTAATTATTCCCAGTCAGTCTATGTATCAGTCTATGTAGAGCCATCAAACCATCAACTTAATTTTTTTAAAAGTAACCTTCGAAAGCCCGGCGGCTAACTTGAATATGGTTCAAAAATGCGCTTGCTACTTTGCAAAGGCATATGAATGTTACCCTCGCAGGACTAGTTGGGAAAATTTGTCTCGTCTATATGGACGACATATTTTGCTTTGGGGTGTTGGACGCTTCAGGAAATTCTAATTTGAAAATCCAAATTGATAAAAGTCAATTTCCCAAGAAACCCCTTACGAAAGCATGAAAGCGTTTACATCTTGTTTTATAAAATCTCAACGCACATGCATTCGCGCTTGGAAACAGCTAAAAAAAAGAATAGAATGCATCATGCAGTTATTTGTCTATTGCAACATATTTAATAGATATTACAGTGGTTTTCAGGGGAAAATTAAAAGTTAGAAGAAATTGAAAAAAATAACAAAAAAAACTTTCAAATAAGTTGCTAATACGACAATTACCGTTTTTTTTTAACCTGCCAGCTAATAATCTCAATAGATTTTGTTTGAACACCAAACCGGGCTTGTAGCGGATTACAACAGTCAGTTTGCAAGAAAATGTCCCAACAATAATCGCCATAAGGTGCATTTCCAGTATAATTAACAATTTGAAGCATTCCTTTTTTTCTGAAAAGTCCTAATCATAAACTAACAAACTACAACTTTGAGGAACATACCAATTCGATCAGCAAATCCCTTTTCAAGTTACGGGTTTTCTATCGTTTTCAAAGCACTTAGGGCATCTCCAGCGCTGGGGTACAAATCAAATTTGCACCCGTCTTATGAATACCGAGATCATATTTGCCACATTAAAAAAAAAACTCCGTAATTCCCACCGCTAGCGTAGCAAATTAGCCACCGAAACAAGCACACCGCGGGTTTTTTTTTTTCAATCCTGTTGAAAATTTCCAAAAAATAATATTTTCCAAATTTCCCACAGAGTTTGGCTTCGAGTTTGAATGCATATTTCGATGATTTTTGGGATGTCTGCTCTTGTTGGTGAGAGAGAACAAACATGAACAAAAATTCAAAATATTGAAAAAATCCAAAATTCACAAAATCTCAGATTTGAAGACATCAAAAAATCAAAAATTCTTAATTTAAAAAAATTAAAAATATAAAAACCCTAAAATTTAACATTTAAAATTTAAAAATTCTAAAATTTTAAAAATTCAAGAATTCAACAATTCTAAAATTCAGAAATTCATAGATCTAGGGTTTTTTTTCTCAAAATTAATTTTCCCTAAAAGAGCACTCAGCTAGCAAAATCTAAACTTAGAAATATGTACCCTCCCTGCAAAGACTTATGAATTGATCTCAGTTGAAAGGTTCTCCAAATCTCTGAATTGCAAATGTAACATCCTGGAACAGAACTGCTAAATTCTAATAAAAACACTAATTGAATTAAACATTCAGAAATTAAAAAAAATTAAGAATTCAAAAAAGCAAAACTTTAAAAACTCAAAACTTAATAAATTTAAAAATACAAAAATTTTAAAATTCTAAATTCCAAAAATTAACAATTCAAACGTTTTAAAATTCAGAAATTCAGAAATTTAAGAATCCAAATATCCAAAATTTAAAAACTCAAAACTTCAAAAATTTAAAAATTCAAAAATTGTTAATTCCAACATTCAACAATTCAAAAATTCAAAAAATTTAGAATTTACAAAATCAAAAATTCAAAAACTTATTATTTTAAAAATTGTTAACTTCAAAAATTTTAAAATCCAAAAATTTAAAATTTCTAAAATTGATAAATTCCAAAATTTATGAATTCAAAATATCAAACATTCAAAAACTCAAAACATCAAAAATTTCAAATTCTAAAATTCTAAAATTTAAAAATTGAGGCAAATTTTTCCACAGACACATTTAAAAACGAAATAAAAACTATGATGTTAATATTTGAAATATTTTGCTGTTTTTCAGATATTATAATTCTTTTCGATTTATATTTTGTTCTTGATTTTTGGTGTTAAATTATGTTTTTCAAAATTGATAGATTTTTGATCTGTTTTAATTAGTAGAAATTTTTTAAATTTTAATTGTGTTTAAATTTTGGGTTTTCCTTTTCTTTATTTTTAAAATTTTCTTACTTTTATTTTTTTTAAATTTATTTATTTTTAGATTTTTTTTACCATTGACAAATGTAAACATTGAGTGTGCCCCTCTCACACCTTATGCCAATGTCCGTCGGAATGAGCGGGAAACACTCAATGTTTACATTTATAGAGTTTTATTTTTGAAAAGGTCCATAAACAAAATGTTCAATTTTTGCTTTTTGGGTGTTTTGAAACAGCTTTGAGTCAGGGCTATTCAAAAACACCCAAAAAGTGTAAGTTTGGTTCATAGGAAATTTTCAAATTTTTTTTGGGTAATTCTCTACCAACTCACACGAAATCGGGAAAAGTTTGTAATAGTCTGAACACCACTGCATTCCCAACATACCCATTCACACTTAATTTCCATTTTTATTACCATGCCCGGACCTCGCACAACAAGACCAGGTTTTGTCTTTCAAAACACAAACCCTGCCTGGCTGTAGAGCCCACACACAGTTAGAACCACTTGGCGCAAGCATAATTGCTGATGCTTGCGTATAGCCTTTTTCGAACCATATTTCGGTTCATCGACAATTGGCCGGGACGCTGACTCCTGCTGAGCCAGCGCAAGGGTTCAACCCAGTACAAGCCAACTCCAGAAGTCTATACTGTAGCACGTAAGTGTCACCACTCAAATTACATGTGATGCAACAAATTTGACTAGTATAAATACCCGAGTTCAAATAAACAAAAATCAGTCTTTTCGGCTGGAACATCAAGGCGACTTGTCTACTTTATTTCGAGCTCCGAGCTGGTTACTGCTCCTCGCAGTCTACCACACCTTGGATAGCTCTTAATGCAAAGAAAGTCCCTGCAGGTTTCCCCGCGGTTCTTACGCCTCGCACTGTCGAACGTTTGAGTTATTACATGGCGACCGTGACAGGACTTCGCGTCAGAATTTTCGCGCCACGCCGACCCGATGCGCGTTTGGAAGTTTTCACGCCGCGTAATGAGCTGCGATGTTGTCCGCGTAGTTAGTACACAGTTAAAATGAAAAAGGAATATGTATCGAACGTGAAAGTGGCAGATTATGACCTGTTGTGGAAACTCGAACTAGTGAGACGAACTGTGGTACAAAAATTGAAGACCACCAACCTTTCGGTTAACAGCCAATTGAAGACCAACAACCAACCGAGACACCGAAAGCGCAAAATGCAAAAAGTTCAGTGAAAAAAATAACATTTTAAGTTAACGATGGGTACTGAACAAAGTACACCAAAGCCGCCCTTATTGCATGAGGAGACAATACGCATCATAAACGCGAATGTGCTGCAAACAGCACACTTGGAAAAAAGTGCGAGCGCGACAACGGTGTTAGCATATGCAGCTGTAGCAGTAATTTTTATTACGCTCGCATATGTGCTATATCGTGCCATAATTAAGTTCGAACGGATGAGAACAGAGGACAGACTACGAAGAGTAGTATCGCTCTCAAGCATCGTAACGCAAAAGTGAAGTGGTGATTAAGAAAGAACAATAAGTTTCGATCAAAAAAAAAAAAAAAAAAACTGCAAAAACAATGAAAAGTGTTATAGAAAGTGCGCGCAGAAAATGACGAAAAACAATCTAACAAACGATTTACGGAAACTTCAATCAACGCTAAAATCAAAGAAACCAATACAGTTGGACAACAACCAACTAAAAAGTTGTTTAATAGCGGAAAAACTAGCAAAAAATGCTGCCAACGGTGAAATAATAATAAATAGTGAAGTACAAAAAATAGTGATGGTGAAGCCAACGCCTATAAAAAAAAAAAAATTGTGGATTTCCTGAAAAGTAGCAGAATTCTCCCAACCATTACCGGGCATGTACTCATGTCAACAACGAGAGGACTGATGACCCACCATCAGGCCATCCAAGAATGAGGTCACCAACAACAAACAACCGTAAAGGGGAGCGCGCTTTTAGCGGACGCATATCCTTACGCGGTGTTTCTACACGGACATCTAGAAGGGGAGCGTCGGTTGTGGGAACGGACGGTTCCACCACAACCCGGACCGCAGACCCGCAGCAACATCAGTATCGAGACAAAAAAAAATAACAAGAAGTAACAATTGATGAAAATTTTTGAAGCAAATAGTAAGTAATATTTTTTTTTAAATGAAAAATGGCCGACGAATGCCATGGAAGAACTAGATTTAAACATAAAAACCTTGCATAAGATCTTAGAAACCCTTGAAAAAAATCCTTATAGGAATTTTCTAGCACACACACTACTACTCAAAAGGGAAGTAGCACAAAAAAAGTTACTCGAACATAGAAAAATATCTTCTTATTAACGAAGAGAAGATCGAATCAAGTAAACTTAATTTTTATATAAAAGTTTCTAGAAACACTTTTCAAAAAATCGAAGACTTTATTACACTTCGATTAAATCAAAAACAAACAAAGCGATTGTCCTTTAAGACAGTCGCAAAAATCATAATTATTTTTTATCGGTCAATCATTGCAATAAGAAGCAAAGAAATGACTTCTGCATTGGATATGATAAAATTGGTCTCCTCCCTTGTCGCTCCTTACGACGGGGAGTCGAGCAAACTTGAGTGCACATTAGATGCACTCAAGACCATTAAACCTCTGGTAACGGAGGCAAATAAAGCAGCTACCCTGCAATCTATTGTGTCCAGATTTTCTGGTAGAGCGCGTCAGTTCGTGCCAGAAATTGACAATGCAACAACTATAGATACAATTATGGCAGCACTGGGTGGGTGCAAAATAAAAACCAGCCCAGAAGCTGCCCTAGTAACATTAAACGCCACTAAACAAACTGGCGATATAAAAACCTTCACTCGGGAAATCGAGAAACATACGTTGGCTCTCGAGCAAGCGTATCGTGATGACGATATGCCCGGTGATACTTCAAATAAATATGCCAGTAAAGCTGGCATAAAGGCACTGGCGAATGGTTTAAAAAATAAAGAAGCGAAAACCATAATAAAAGCCAGTGCCGGAGCTGGAAAAATATTGAAGCTTTCCGATGCAATTAACATTGCATTGGAAGAATCAATTGAAACTCCTGCCGAAATACTATTATTCCAACAATCTAAATCAAATAAAAATTACCGCAACAATAATGGTAACAATAATAACACAAACGGTAATAATTACCGTAATCGTAATGGTAACAACCGTTATCATGGCAATTATAACAACAATTATAATAATAATTATGACAATAATAATCGTAACCATAACAATAATAATCGCAATCGTAACAATAACAGAAACAACAATCGAAATAATAACAATAATTATAACAATAACAATAATTATAATAATAGAAATAACAATAATCAGTCAAATAGAGGTAATGGTCATGGGACTAACAGAAACCCTCACCAAATTTTTCAACTAAATACTGATCCCAACAATCAACAAAACGTTCAAACTCAGAACGTTAATAACAACCAAACCGGGTCAAACAGAGAAAACCAACATTTTTTAGACTAGACGCAAAGTCCATTTTTTCCGTAAACAATGCCTCAGCGAATTTTGTTTTTATCACTGCAGGCATGGCCAACTCAAAATGCAGTTTTATAATTGACACAGGTGCTGATATTTCAATATTTAAAGCTGGTAAATTGAAACCCGAGCAAAAAGTAAATACCGCAAAGCAGTACAATTTAACAGGAGTTACAAATGGATCAATACGTACATTGGCCGAAACTGAAACTCAATTGAAATTTGATAATGGATTGATCGTCAGTCATATGTTCCAAGTCGTCCCTAGCGATTTTCCCATAATAACAGATGGACTCCTAGGACGCGATTTCTTTATTAAATACAAATGTTCAATTAACTATGAAAATTGGTTATTGACATTTAATTTTCAAGAGAACACCGTTGAGGTACCAATTGAGGATAATTTAAATAACTCAATAGTAGTACCGCCCAGGTGCGAAATAATTAGAAGAATTCCACAACTTAGTGTCGATGAGGATTCTGTTGTGTTTTCTGAGGAAATCCAACGAGGATTATTCTGCGGAAACACAATAATACAAGTTGTGTGAAATTAATAAATACAACGAATTCACCAATTTTACTGAAGAAATTTAAACCGAAAATTGAACCATTAAGGAATTTTGAATTAGTGATCCTAAACAACCAAAACAGAGTTGAAGACATAATTGAAAAAATAAATTTTGATGAAATTCCAAACTACACACACGACCCTTTAAAACAATTAATCACAAAATTTTCGGATATTTTCTGCTTACCCGACGAAAAACTAACCACAAATAATTTCTATGAACAAAAAATTAACCTCACTGACCCTAGTCCAGTATATATCCCTAATTATAAAACTATACATTCACAAAAACCTGTAATTGAAGAACAGGTCAAAAAAATGATAAATGACAAAATTATTGAACCATCTGTATCGAATTATAATTCACCAATTTTATTGGTGCCCAAAAAATCAAGTGATGGTTCTAAAAAATGGAGACTGGTCGTTGATTTCCGTCAGTTAAATAAAAAAATATTGGCAGATAAATTTCCATTGCCGAGAATAGATACGATTTTAGACCAGCTAGGAAGAGCTAAATATTTTAGCACCCTAGACTTGACATCTGGATTTCACCAGATTCCTTTAGAGGAGGCATGTAGAAAATTTACTGCATTCTCCACGGATACTGGGCACTTCCAATTTTTAAGATTACCGTTTGGTTTGAACATTAGCCCAAATAGTTTTCAAAGGATGATGACCATTGCAATGGCAGGTCTCACTCCTGAAGTAGCTTTTATTTATATTGACGATATTAGTGTCATAGGATGCTCAATGAGACATCACATTAAAAATTTAACTACTGTTTTTGAAAGATTGCGACATTACAATTTGAAGCTTAATCCTTCAAAATGTAAATTTTTTAAATCTGAAGTAACTTATCTGGGGCACAAAGTCACAGATAAAGGAATACTCCCAGATGATTCTAAATATGAATCACTGGTTAAATATCCAGTGCCGCAGAATGCTGACGAAGTTCGAAGATTCGTCGCATTTTGTAACTACTATAGAAAATTCGTTGAAAATTTTTCAACAATTGCTCACCCTTTAAACCAGTTATGTAAAAAGAATTGCAAATTTGACTGGTCTGTTCGGTGTCAACTCGCCTTCGACACACTGAAACACAAACTGCTGTCACCAAAAATTTTACAATACCCTGATTTTGCCAAAACTTTTATTCTCACAACGGATGCTTCTAACGTCGGTTGTGGAGCAATTTTATCCCAAATCACTAGTGAAGGCGATCGACCGATAGCCTACGCTAGCAGAACTTTTACACCTGGTGAGAAAAATAAGTCTGTTATTCTCAAAGAACTAACAGCAATCCACTGGGCAATTAACTACTTCAAACCATATCTTTACGGAAATAGGTTTGTAATCAGAACTGATCACAGACCACTTGTACATTTATACGGAATGAAAGACCCAACATCCAAATTGACACAAATGCGTTTGGATTTAGGAGAATTCAATTTCGATGTAATATATATAGCTGGTAAGGAAAACGTGGGTGCGGACGCGCTCTCACGAATAGTTATAACAAGTGAACAACTACAAAATATGCAAATGCTAGTAAACACGAGATCAATGCAGAAAACGAAAAGCATGCAAAGCACGCAGGTTGATACTAGTATCACCTATCAAGCGGCTTATACAGTTGAAAACATTAATGAAACGAGAAAATTATGCGCTTTACGTGTTGTCAATAACACTTTACAGATCTATAAAAACAAAAAAATAATGACGAAAATCCCATTTCAGCCAGAAAATGAAAGTCCAACTTTAGAGATGACTCTTTCAAGGCTTGAAAAAGAATTAAAGAAAATGAGAATCGATCGAATATCTCTTTCAACGGAAGATGAAATTTTCAAAAAAGTAACAATTTCTACATTTAAAATTGTAGCTAATAAAACTTTGCAAAGTCTACAAATTTTAATATACAAACCACCAATGTATGTAGATAACAAAAATGAAATTCAAGAAATCTTACGAAATTTCCACAATACACCGACAGGAGGACACGTAGGACAAACTAAAATGTACCTACAGATCCGAGACCTGTACCGGTGGAAAGCAATGAAACGTTCTATTACACTTTTCGTTCAGGCCTGCGAACTGTGTAAAAGAAATAAAATTGTACAACATACTAAAGAACCACAAATAATAACAACAACTCCGAGTAAACCTTTTGAAATCATTACAATAGATACAGTAGGACCCCTACCAAAAACCAACAACGGCAACAGATATGCAATAACAATTCAGTGCGAACTAACTAAATATATAGTTCTTGCACCAATACAAAACAAAGAAGCTAATACTATAGCAAGAGCCATAGTAGATAACTTCATCTTAATTTATGGAAAATTTTTGGAAATCAAAACCGACCAAGGTACCGAATATAATAACGAAGTTCTTAGTCAGATCTGCAAACAATTGAAAATAAAACAAACTTTTGCAACTGCCTATCACCCACAAACCATTGGTGCTCTTGAAAGAAATCATAGGTGTTTAAACGAATACCTACGATGTTTCGTTAACGAGCATCAATCGGATTGGGATGATTGGTTGAAATATTATCAATTTAATTACAACACAACTCCACATACTATTCATGGGTACACACCTTATGAATTAGTGTTCGGTGTTAAAGCAAACTTACCACATAGCAATAATCAAAGAAATCTAGATCCAGTCTACAATTTAGAAGCATACCACAATGAGTTGAAATTTAGATTACAAAAGAGCCAAAATTTAACAAAGTCAATATTCGAACAGCAAAAACAAGAAAAAACTCAAATTTGTAACAAAATAATTAATCCTATCCACATACAAATAGGCGATCTGGTTTATCTAAAAAAGGAAAATAGGAGAAAACTAGATTCATTTTACCAAGGTCCATTTAGAATCACACAAATCAGAGATCCGAATTGCGAATTAGAAGAACCTATAACAAAAAAGAAAACAATAGTGCACAAAAATAGAATAATCAAATAAACCACCGAGCCTAGCATCAACAATGCAGGTAAATTTTTCCCAGCAATAGACTGCGGAAGTGAAAAATTCGGATACAAAACAACATACACTTACACATACACATACACAATGTAACAAATCACAATGTAACAAAACAAACACACAACAACAAAAATTCATAAATATATCAATTAAATTGTAAATGGCTACTGGAGAATGGCAAAGAATAATTTTACTTCATAAAACTATTCTTTTAAAGGGGGAAGGTGTAATAGTCTGAACACCACTGCATTCCCAACATACCCATTCACACTTAATTTCCATTTTTATTACCATGCCCGGACCTCGCACAACAAGACCAGGTTTTGTCTTTCAAAACACAAACCCTGCCTGGCTGTAGAGCCCACACACAGTTAGAACCACTTGGCGCAAGCATAATTGCTGATGCTTGCGTATAGCCTTTTTCGAACCATATTTCGGTTCATCGACAATTGGCCGGGACGCTGACTCCTGCTGAGCCAGCGCAAGGGTTCAACCCAGTACAAGCCAACTCCAGAAGTCTATACTGTAGCACGTAAGTGTCACCACTCAAATTACATGTGATGCAACAAATTTGACTAGTATAAATACCCGAGTTCAAATAAACAAAAATCAGTCTTTTCGGCTGGAACATCAAGGCGACTTGTCTACTTTATTTCGAGCTCCGAGCTGGTTACTGCTCCTCGCAGTCTACCACACCTTGGATAGCTCTTAATGCAAAGAAAGTCCCTGCAGGTTTCCCCGCGGTTCTTACGCCTCGCACTGTCGAACGTTTGAGATATTACAAGTTGCCCCGACCCCGCTTCGATTTGCGTGAAACTTTGTCCTAAGGGGTAACTTTTGTCCTTGATCACGAATCCGAGGTCCGTATTTTGATATCTTGTGATGGAGGAGCGGTAAGACCCCTTCTATTTTTGAACATACGAAAAAAGAGGTGTTTTTGAATAATTTGTAGCTTGAAACGGTGATGAGATAGAAATTTGGTGTCAAAGGGACTTTTGTGTAAAATTAGACGCCCGATTTGATGGCGTACTCAGAATTCCGAAAAAACGTATTTTTCATCGAAAAAAACACTAAAAAAGTTTTAAAAATTCTCCTATTTTCCGTTACTCGACTGTAAATTTTTTTGGAACATGTCATTTTATGGGAAATTTAATGAACTTTTTGAATCTACATTGACCCAGAAGGGTCATTTTTTCATATAAAACAATTTTTTTCATTTTAAAATTTCGTGTTTTTTCTAACTTTGCCGGGTTATTTTTTAGAGTGTAGCAATGTTCTACAAAGTTGTAGAGCAGACAATTACAAAAAATTTAATATATAGACATAAGGGGTTTGCTTATAAACATCACGAGTTATTACGATTTTACGAAAAAAAGTTTTGAAAAAGTTACTTTTTGCGTTTCTCTTTGTTTCGTCGTCCGTGTCTGTCGCGGGTGACCATGAACGGCCATGATCGATGACGACCAACTTTTTGTTATTTTTGTTAATAGAATTTAATAAGAAAAATTCTACATTTTATTTTTTAAATTTATAATTTTTTCAATTTAATAAATAATAAGTTTTTATTTTTATCTTTATTTATTAAATTAAAATAAATTGTAATTTTGTTGACATTTTTGATTTTTTTTCGTTCTTAATTTTATTTGACGTGGCAGCAAACAGGCAAAATACCGGGTAGGAAAGTGAATTTCCGAAGAACTGAGAGCAATTTTGCTTCGATGATTGTCCCCAGCGTTGGAGATGTACTTAGGTATAGACAGCACTCAAGATTGTTTGGAGGAATCAACGAATGGCTTATTTTGACATTAGGAATCGATGGACAAATCTGGACAAATTTTCATCCAAGTTAAACAATGCAATAAAACTTCGATTGGCGAAAACGTAGAGAATTGCTCTGTAGAAATGTAACGATGATCAAGTGTTGTCCAATAGGATTTTGCTTGTATTGATGTACTGATAAAAATGTTTGTGCACATTTTAAACACTGTACAATTCCTTCCCCAAACCATTCTTCAACTACAGTAAATTGGTTGTCTTGTGAAACAATTCAAACTTATAAAGAGAAAACACAATTTTCTTGTCTTACACGCTAAAGGTTGTAAAAGAGAGAAATGTACTTTTGAAGTGACTAGATTTGAAAAACGATTCGATTCGAGTTAAAAGAAACAAAAAAATACCTAAAACAAAACCTAACTTCTCGTGTTGCGGGAATGTTCTCCGTTTCTACTTACCATCCTCGACGTCTTCGTCCGTCAGCTCCCCATCGTCGAGCAGCGCCTCCTCGAGCCGTAACCGCTGGTACTCGCGCTGCAGCTCGGCCAGCTCGCGCCTCAACCGCCGGGCCTTCTTCTCCAGCTCCTTCTCCTCGGTGATGATGGCCTGCATCCGGGCCCGGCTCTGGGTCGCCTGGCTCTGGTCCACGACCCAGCGCGTGTACATGTCGGCCCACAGGACGATGCTGAGCGGTGCCACCGATGGCCACAGCACGGTCACGTTCGGCACGTACATCGGGTTGAGCAGCGTGTCGATGATCTGCGGCCGGTTGATGTGACTCCACAGGCTGGTGGTGCGTTCGCGCACCTTCAGTTCCTTCCGCTCGCGCTCGCAATCCCCCAGGAACGTGCCGTACTGGCTGCTGTAGCTGTGCTCGAACAGCATCAGCAGGTAGCGCGAGTCGAACTCGAAGCTGCACGGAAACTGGTGGAACAGCTGGTACACGCAGTCCAGAAAGAGCAGAAAGGTGGCACTCGAGGACTTTTGGCGCTGGTTGGGCGGCGTGTAGCACGAGTGTTTGTGCCGCGTCGAGAACGGATAGCCGGCCTGCAGCCATTCGCGCTCGATCAGCGCTTGCAACCTGAAACGGACAGTTGGATCAGATTACGTTGACTTTTGTATTCCCTCACTCTCTACTCACCCCTTGATCGTCCGACAGTCCGGATTGAGGATGATCTGCGCCACCGACGTCACAATCAGCGGCGTGTCCATTCCTTTCCCCCCATGCACCACCACCGGAACGCCCTCCAGCGCCAGACACTGCGCCACCACGCACGACACGTTCATCGCGTTCAGCACGTAACTCAACCAACCGCATCCCTCCAACCGGCCAAGCCACCGATCCGAGCTCGTGCCCACGTCGTTGCACGCGTCCATCAGCTTACTGAAGCTATCTAGCAAGGCCCCAACCGACGACCAGCCCGCCCCAATCGGTCGACTCAATATCCTCCACTGCGGGTAGTGCGGTTCAATTTCCGTGTTCGAACCCTTCCCCTTGCCCCACGTATCAAAGATACACCCCTTCTTACCCCCAACCTCAACGACCGCATTCAAAATCGCCTCATCCGCCCGACACCGCTTTACACCCGGCCCGGCCAGCGGTTGCGCACACCGAAACAGCACCGCCCCGTTCGTGTGTCGATACGCCAACACTGGAAAGCGGCCGCCATCGCGAAATGCCGCCGACTGGGCCAACTGATCGTCGCTCACCGCCCGCGGCACAATCAACCGCGGTCCATAGCTGGGACACAGCCGAAAGTCCGCGTTCGCACCCGTCAACCGCCACTCGTCCGTCGCCAGCAGCTTGGCAAACTCCGACTCCAGCGAGTACTCCGTGTGGCCGTCCTCGATCACGTTGTACATCGGAATGTAAAAGAACGGATAAAGCTTCTTGATCTCCTCCAGGTTCGACAGCTGCTCGATCGAGTTGGACACGTTGAAGTACTCCTGCGGGGAGTTGATCCTCAGCTGGATGATGCGCAGATCCTTGCACTTGAGGATGATGGTGCCACCCTCGAGCACATTGTTGTTGATGTACGGCTTCCGCTCGACTATGTCCACGTTCTGGTGCAGAAGCTGGAAGAAGCAAAATGGACGCGAGTTGTGAGAATTGATGAGCAAGCACTCTGCGTGGCGACGGTCAGCAGACTAAACAAAGCAGTCTTTTGTACATTTGTACATACTAAAGAGAATGGCCTGAGGTTTGAAGCATGGTGACTACCCAATGTAAAATAAAATTTAAGGATACATAAAAGCCGGGTAAATTTTTCTCTCCTCAAACACAAAATGAAAAACAAATGGAAAGTATCGACATTTTGGTACATAGACTTATTTTTCAAATCCTTTTTTGAATATAGAAAAAGCGCTCAAAAAAATTCACCACCACATTTTTTATTGAAAGTAAAATTGCTCCGATTTGGATGAAACTTTCAGCGTTTGTTTGTCTATACATGAACTCATGCCAAATATGACTCGTCTGCGGGACAAAGGGAAGTAGGGTAAAACGGGAATTGAAGTTTGAGATCCAAAAACCATAAAAAAAATCTTAAAATTGCTCGCATTTTCGAAAAGCTTAATTTTTCATATTTTTTTTGGAGGGTGATCCAGCCCCACATTGTTGATGTCGGAACCTCTAAACTGGGCCCTCGTCCTGTCACGTCCGTCAGTAGTCTTGTCGTACATTACAACTAGAACCAGATCTGCCAATGAATTAGTACACTTCGACCAAATAAACACTGACGCTGTATGGATCTGACTCTAGAATAAATGCACAGTTGTGTGTTATTCATAAGTCCAACATGTTCAATTATTCATATAAGTCCAAATATTCATTTGCGGATAACTACCTAACTTGAATTGAATACAAGATTTAAAGTAACCAATCCGAAAGCTACTCTTATCTCAAATCCCCTAAATTTTAATTAATAGCCAAACATTCTAGTACGTTTCTTTTAAAACCTGTCTGGCTTCTTTTGAAAACAAAAAAATTGATTAACAGTTCATATTTTACAAGTCGTGAATTGAAAAAGACGCGACCATTTGATCGTCAGAATTCCAGTTGATCCTCGTTTCGCAACAATGGTCGATACAATCATAATCCGACAACCGTTAGTTCAACAGATCAACGAATTTAGTCCGATATCGTTTCACTATTGATTGATCGAGACTCTATGGAAATTTTGACAAATCAGAATGGTTTTTATGCTACTTGAACGAAAATCACCGATTCTGATAGAATTCCTAAATTCACTATTACTAATTTTGTCCCTAAAAAACTAAAGGCAAAGTATAAAAAGTTGATATTAATAGTTAAAATCATAAATTTTACAAAAAAATAATTCTTAGAAACCCGCCTCCTAACATGACACTCACATTAAGATAGGGAAAAATTCCATATGTAGCGGTTCATTGTACAAATGTGATATTTCCACTATCGGAGAACCTCCTTGTCTCGATGACAGCTTACCGGCCATCGATTAAGCCCTGAGACTGCGTCAAAGTGAGTTCTCGTAGCATGAAGTGGTGTCTATGTGTAAAATGGAAGCTTCAGCAATATACTGAACACTTCGATTCTAATTCCACATCGAATCAAATCATACTCTTTGCCAAACAAGCATCAAACCTATGACACTCATTATGACAAAGCCCAGGGTGAGATAGTGGCAACCTTCTTGCTATGAAATCTTGTTTTTTTTTTTGTAAAGATTGAGTTTTTACCGATACAGAAAAAAAAGTTCCTTATCTTCCTGGTGGAGCTCTGGTGCACCACTCCAAATTTCAAAATTTAGCATGAATTCAATATGTGTACGCCAAACTAAACCTAATCCAGAAATTTACCCATTGACTATTTATAAAACAGGTGAAAAGCTCTGGGCGTTAGGATGTTAAGGCTCTGAAAGGCATCATTCCCGATCGGCCATTTGGTGGCCATGTTTGTTTTAGAAAAAAACATTCAAATCTTGATTCAGAATGTTTCAATCAAAAATGGTTTTCTTTGTGTTGTTTGTAGAAGCATTTTACATATCGTGATTATTTTTTCATTTCAATTTACTATTTCTGAACCCTGAAATCAGAACCATCATTGACAGTCATTTCCCAAATAATGAAGAACACCTTCTACGACCTTAATTTCATTTGTTTTTGCAATTCTTTATATCAGCAACTAATAGGGTAGAGGACTTATAAATTATAATATATATAATCGTCCACTTTATAGTGAGAATGAAGTAAATTAGTAGAAAATCCAATGAAAATTTTAATATTTTTGGTTAAAAATTTAGTAGAACGTTGGTAAACCATTCGATCTTCAGTTTCCATAAGGTTTTAACCATATATATGTTGATTTTTTGATAAAATATTGTGTTTCATCTGCACTTTTTTTTTGATAAGGTCCTGTACACAAATGTGAACATTAAGTGTATCCTACTCACACCTAATGTCAATGCCCGTCGAAGTAAGCGGGATACACTCAGTGTTTACATTTGTTAATTAGACCTAATAAAACAAATTCCAGACAAGTTTTAAAGTATAATTGCATTGAAAGGTAAACAATTAGTTAAAATATCTTAAATTTAAAAAAATCTTTGGAAGGAGTTGTTTTCTGATCGTGATAGTCATAAACATCAACAGACTTAACACAGCTTATTTAGTTTTGTTTGGTTATAGGATATTTGACCCTATTTTGTACTAGCCTATTTTAGATCTACCAAACATAATTCAACGAAATTGTGCATTTCATAACATCTGGCAGGAATCTGTCATATGAGAATGATAGGGGCAGGGGGGGCAGAATGGCCCGCCTTAGTAAAATGCGCCAAAAACCATAGAAAAACATGAAAACTTATGAATTCAGTGTAGGAGGCTTATGCTTTGGGATGTTCCCTTCAATGATTAGACTTAAAACTATTTTTGAGCCACTTAAAAAAAAAATTCGACTACTTTTCCAGAGTGCGGGGCAGAATGGGCCACCTTAGAAAACAAGCCATTTCGTCTAATACAACGTTGAAGGGAGATAAGAAATGACTTAAGGTACCTTTCTAACATAGTTTCCATGAAGTTATACCACTTTTATAAAAATAGTCACTTACCAAAACAAACATTTTTGAAAATAGTGTTAATATGTTAAAATAGTCACTATTTTTACAAATAAACGTCAAAACAACTGAAAAATCAACTATTGTTTCATTAACAGTGACTTGTGAAGCTAACAGGAGTGAAATAATCCATTTAATCGAAATTTTATAATTTTTGATTGTTTTTATAAGGCAGGATAAGGGTGGTCCATTCTGCCCCCAAGTGGATTTTAATTTAACACTTCCACCACCAAGCCTCTAAATGATTTCAAGTTTCCGTTGTTGTTTGTATACCATGGTAGTAACATCTAGTAACGTTATAAGCATTGAGCAAACTTTTTCAAACAATCCAATTTTTCAGAAAGCATATTTAAAAACCTCGAAATAAACAACATTTGCGTGGTTTTGTCAATATATTTACATTTTTGCTCATAATTCGAAAAATACAATGAATTCAAACGTCGTTTTAGGTATGGTCATGTTTTTTGACGTCCTTTATAAGACCCTTGCCTTACAATTGGTCTAAATCCATTCTAAAGCCCAAAACCAAGGGTGGTCCATTCTGCCCCCCTGGTCCATTCTGCCCCCCCTGCCCCTACGTGCTGTCATATCTTCATTTTGGTGGGCAAGAATAATTATAATAAACCGGGGTTATTTGTGAAAACTTGTTTTGTTTATAAAATTATCGATTTATATTACATTTTATACTGAATGCGAAGCACGAATCACAAGTTTTCACATTTTACATGAAATTTGTTCAACTGAAATTGCCTATAAATTTTGAGATTTTTTTTAGTTGTGTTTCAAAAACACATATTATTTACAAACTTATTTAACCTTCCCCTGTTGGTAAATTGTCCAAAAAATCCGAATATAAATTTCGTTTTCCGATTCAAATACATGTTCATTGAGAAAATCATAACACTTTGAGAAGTTTAAAATAATGACTTTCATAAACGTTTTTTTTTTTAAATAGTTAGGCCGTTGCAAATATTTTTCAAATATATAATCGTCCGCCAGGATCTCTGCCATTTTGAAAGAGGTCGTTGGTCTAGGCATTTTAACCGATTTAACTAAGTGTCCCTTTTAAGAATTTAAAATCTTTCAAAACAAGATTCAATAAGTTATCAAACATTCGAATAGTTTTGTAAATGAGTTATAAGGTAGGATATTCTTTTGAAGTAATTCTCAAATGCTTAAAACACAAAATAACGAGCAAATTAAAGTAATTGTTATTGTAATTGTAATTGTAATTTATTTGGTAACGATATCCTGTTAGTTTACACTTTGTATCAGGGCAAGGAAGGGATTAAGGAGATTGTACATTTGGAGCCAAAGAAATTGTCAATTCTCTGAACGGGTAATTTATTAGGCAACGATATCCTTTTATCAGGGCAATGAGGTGTACAAACCGGAAATTAGTTCCAAAAATTACAATTACTGATAGGACATTATAAAACCTGATCAAGAATTGTACTTAAAATGCAAATATTTTACATAAAATGAGATTCTTAATAAATCCAATTGAGGAACGGGTCGTCACCATGCGCAGAACAAGCACTGTCTGGACTCTTAAATTCTCTACCATATGCTAAGTGCCGCCGCAGGCCAACACTTGTTCCATTCCGGCAAACTTACCCACAATTCCCGTGCTCCTTCTCGGCGAGTGCTCAGAATCAGATGGTGACCTGTAATAAAAAAATGGGGTTCCAGATTTAAAAGTTTGTTTTGGCCAAACCTCAAACCTTTCTCTCCCTTACCAGTAATGCACAATGTTCCATCGATAGACTCCCGCTTTAACTGTTCGTACAGTTGGACTCCGTCGAGCTTCGGAGTTCTTATCAGTTCGGCAAACTCCATTTTGCAAAGTCAGCAGTTTGCGGCCGCGTCGTGTCCTCCTGTTGCTTCTCGCGGCACTGTAATGTGACACTTTCTCCCCGACGACGGAGGAGGAGGTTCTAAACTTCTGAGTCAGCAGAACACGATTCTTGCGACAAAAGCGCCAACTCTGCACATTTCACCAGGCCCAAATGGGGGAGCGAGAACTTGAGCAGTCGCTGGCAAACGGGCTTCCAGCTAATTGAATTAGGACTTTTGTGAGCACTTTTTACTGTTGTTGAGCAGCAGCATATTGAAACATTTAAAACAACGAAACACAAAACACAAACACCGTCCGAACTGCTCGGAAATTCCACGCCGACTGATGGATGGCCCTTTTTGCGTGAAGCCCATCAATTGACGTTTCCCCTTTTGGGTAAGTTGGTCGATGAGGCAGTTACACGCTCGTTTAGAGTAGTTCCAGTTTTCGATGTAAGTTTACTTAAATTTCGGCTTAGAAGCACTGACGAACTGACGTGCCACCAGGAACAAATTGGTCGATAATTTTTGACCGCACACTGTTTGTTTTTCTTTCTACTGTTCTCTTCTTCGGCGATTGTCAGAATTCGAGTTTGACGTGTTGTCACATCAGCTGTTTCCTTGCTGTGAAGAATTCTGGAACAACATGTGTAAATGGCGGATAAGAGTTGGAATGGAAATGTTACGAAAAGTCTAAAAGATAGCCTAATTTGGAAGTTTAACGAAATTTCTTGCCTCATTTTACATTAAATAATGCAAGATTTGCTAAATATTCATCGTTTAGTTCAGAATTTGCAAAAGTTTTCAGGCTTCAATATGTTTTCCCCGAGGGGTGAGACACACGCCCTTATCAACTATAATTACCGGCTAGTTGATTACGATTTTCAGTTAGTTGATTAGCAATTTCGCTAATCAATTAGCGTATCCTATCATTTAACTTTTATCTTGGGATGACGAACAAACGTCAAAAAATCAAGCCAAAATAAACAAAACAGTCGAGTTGAAGTTTGAAAAGAAAAGGCACCCAAGTGGACTTAAAATTGGCCACCTGGTTCCGGAACCTGCAAAACCAATCGCGGACAGAGAAGCTGAACGGAGCTGATAAACAATAGCCGCGTCACTGCCAGCTACCGAGTTGTAAATCCTGTTCAGCACGATGTGTTGCTCCTCCAGGCTTGTTCCGTACCGGAGTCCTGTTCCTTTCACCGCCACCACAAAACTGTAATCGTTGCTAACCGGAGTGGTGTTTATGTGTTCTCCAGCTTCCCCCTGATCGCAGGTTCCTGCGATGGCCACCTGGTTTTGCCTGGATCGCGGCAAATTCCGTTTCGTGGGAGCTCAGCAGGTCGACGGAATAAATCAGGTCAAAAGTCAATTAGAGGATTGATGCTAGATGGAGAAGATTAACAGCACTGGGAGTCGGCGCCTCGGTCGGCGCAGCCATTTGACAATTTTGTACGTATTAAGGTGTTTTTTGCAATTTCCATAAACTTTTCATATAATTGCTTCATTTTAATTTTTGAACTTGATCCTTAGGCGCTTCTCGACGTACATCCGGATAATGTGCCACTTTCGAAGCGACCGGATGCTCTTCCGGACGAATCACCTCACTTTGGCAAGTTGCTGAGGAAATAGTTATTCATCAGTCAGCCACCCAAAAGTTGACCAATTTGGCTTCTGGTACGTGGCACAGTGCAATATTGCACTCGACAAACCAGCTTTGTGGTCCAGATCTGACTCCAAAATCTTACGGAGCATGAAAAAGAAGCAAACATTTGATAAAAGTCCGAAAGTGGAAACATCGAGTATAATTTCCGGGTCCGCTGTCTACTCCACACAGCTGGTCTTGCCTTACGCCGGTGATCGACATCAAGAAGACAATCAACTAGTAGAAGGGTCCGCTTTCGGTGGTAAAGGACGATGTCCATCCGGACCTGTACCCGTCATAAGAGAAACTCCTGAAGATGACCCAACGAACAAGGAGATTGATCGTCTCGTACCAGCTACTGCGATCGGATCGTGTGGTCATGCAGAACGCGATGGGCGCCGTCAGGGTTGTCGTTCCGTTGACCATTCACTGTGATCACTTGATTGATTTGAAGCCGATGTGGCGGCGTTTGATCGATCGCCTGCTGCTGAGCATGATCTTGGCCGTGACGGAACATGGAGTAGCTGTTACAAAAGAAGAATCTTCGAGACATGCAGGCTAGGACCGGATTCCGGACCGAAGCAAACTTAAATAAAGCCAGCAGGACTTAGCAGACAAACCACGTGGACACATTTTAGGAAATTCCAGACACCCCCCAACCACGTGGTTTCTAATTTATATATTTGCTATTCCTTTTAACTTTTTTTTGAAAAATCTTCTGAGTGCTTTTACAATCTTTAAATTACAAGCCGTTTACCGGAACGCAGAAAGAATCCAACTTTTGTTGGCCGTTTCCCCGTGAGCAAAGTTGTCGCCGTCTTAGCACTGGAACGAAATCCAAAAGCGACCCATCAGATGATCCAGTAGAACTCCAGCTTCCTTTCGACACGAGATGGTTAATTAGCGAGCGCGTCGACAACAAATGTTGATTCGTTGGCGGTATCATCGTGCGCCGTCCGGGCCAATCGATCCTTCGACGAAATTATTGGATTTTGTTTTCGATCTTTGCCCGAGGTACCACGTGCGTACCAGGTTGGCCAACTCGACAGTCGTTTTGATAAGCTTTCCTCTTCGCTCACAACATAAAACCCATGTAACTTTCGATGAAGGCCTGTTAGGTGTTGATCAGGTAGCCAACAGATTTGAAGATGTTGAATATGTCCAAATGCGTTTCGGTGACCGCGTTGTACCGGCGTTACTCCACAGCACATCCTTGCCCAGCGCGGTTTGGCTGACATGCGTTGCCAGTTGCGTCGAGTAACCTCCGTCGATGACAATGTTCTCCGGGGAGAAAAACGATGGATTAGGGGTGAGCGATCGGTTGAACCTGCGGTAGCGAAGGATAAAATAGGTTGTTCAATTGATTCAGGAGTTGTTTTAAGGCTGCCCTGAGAACCTTGCTGCAGGATTTTGTCAAATCCTCCGCCAAAGATGTGAGCTTCGGGCAATGGACTGAACGGGGTCGGATCTCCAAGCGGGTTCTACGGCTGTTGCTTGGCCGACGGGTGAGTTCAGCTGGGAATTTGAAGAGCGCGCGTCGAACGAAGCCGGAACCAAGTCCAGGTGATGTCCGGAACCATCATGTTAGACGGCTCAATTGTTTGGACGGTGGTAAGAACGAACCGGTCACGCTGGAACCACTTCCATGATGTGTTCGCGGGTTGTGCTGGTGGTAGTAACGGTATCTGCGACGGTGCCTTTTGCAATGACTTCCGCTTCCCAGGAAATGATCCGGGTAGGTGGTTTGGAACAGTTTGCCAGATTGGGCCTTCTGTCCGGGAAGTGGTGGAAAGTTGGCGGTGAACTTGGTCACGAAAGATTTCACTTGTGAGGGTGCCGCTGCTGGTGTCGGTTGCCGCCTTGGAGACGACGAGATGTTCTGCGGCCAATTGGGTGCATGTTCCAGAGTAATGCTCTTGTTGACATTTACTGCTGACGTGCCCTCGACGTGCCATCGATGATTGGGGAGGTTTGGCTGGAGTTTTTGCGCCGTCTTGTTTCACTGACTATCGGCGGTACCCGAAGTGTTGCGCAGGGACGGTCGCCGTGGTCAATCTCGCACACTGTTTTGGCCGCTGTTCGACGTTCGATTCCTTCACAAGGGAAATAACGGCAAATCCACGGTCCACACCTCCTCTGCCGACGTCGGGCAAGATCAACGCAAACACCTCCTTCTGGTGCGGGTTACTTTATTGTGGACCGCTGGAACACATCCGATTAAAATTTCGAATCCGTTTTCCAGTACAGTAAAAAACAACAGCGATGGAGCTTTTCGCAGCTGTCATTTTTCAATTACCAAGGTCATTTGAACCGGGGTGGGATTGCTCTGACAAATCAGCGCTAATTGATTAGCTAATTGACAAAAATCAACGTTAGTTGATTAGTGGTATTATAATCGATTAGGTGTGTCCTGCCCCTCGGTTTTCCCCCATTTTCATTTGTTGTTCCTGAAAGTTTCTCAGCAAGTGCAGCTGCGCATCTGTCAAATCGTCTGTTTGACAATCGCTGAACGCTGAGGGTGAGTGAGAAGTAAGATAGGAAAGTGCGGTCAAGTTTTGATTCGGGGTGGCACGTCAGTTCGTCAGTGTTACAAGGGTGCCAAAAATGGGTAAATAAATTAGTTTGTGCATCATGCATTAAGAGAGCGTTCTTTTATTACGTAACGCTGTAGGGGGGGGGGGTGAGGGAGGGGGGGGGGGTTAAAGACCGTGTTACGCTCCATACAATTTTTTTTAAAATTTGTATTGAAATTTCGTTACAAGGGGAGAGGAGAGGGTGGAAAATCCTAATTTTTGCGTTACGTAATAAAAGAACGCTCCCTAAGGCTTTTCAGGCCAAGTGAAAAAAAAAAATTAACTAAAAAATGGCGAACTCTTCGTCACAGTGTCCTCACGTGTCCTGATGCAAACAATGATCGAGCTCAAGCAGTCAGAGTCCATAAGGCTACGCGAAAAAAAAACGAAAAAAAAAACAAAGTACTCATTTTTATAGTTTTTCTGGAAGAGCACACAGTTTTGAACAAACTGCATCAATAACTCAAAAGTGAGAAAAGGCGAAAAAAAAATGACGGAACAAAAAATATTTAAAATAATGCCGTCATCAGCAAATTTCTGCATTTTTGTAGGACCCATTCTCACCCCCCAGACCCAATGTCACCCCTGATGACGGTATTTTAAAACTTAGTTACCAAAGAATTTAAGAATTTAAGAATTTAAGAATTTAAGAATTTAAGAATTTAAGAATTTAAGAATTTAAGAATTTAAGAATTTAAGAATTTAAGAATTTAAGAATTTAAGAATTTAAGAATTTAAGAATTTAAGAATTTAAGAATTTAAGAATTTAAGAATTTAAGAATTTAAGAATTTAAGAATTTAAGAATTTAAGAATTTAAGAATTTAAGAATTTAAGAATTTAAGAATTTAAGAATTTAAGAATTTAAGAATTTAAGAATTTAAGAATTTAAGGATTTTAAGAATTTAAGAATTTAAGAATTTAAGAATTTAAGAATTTAAGAATTTAAGAATTTAAGAATTTAAGAATTTAAGAATTTAAGAATTTAAGAATTTAAGAATTTAAGAATTTAAGAATTTAAGAATTTAAGAATTTAAGAATTTAAGAATTTAAGAATTTAAGAATTTAAGAATTGAAGAATTCGGCAGAAGCCGATTTTGAGTGGTTTTGGTTGACGGTATCAAAATAGCTGAAACCGGCAACACTGTCGAGAAATGTCATTTGACAGAGGTTGAAACTTTGTTGTTGTTGTTGTTCCAGTTTGTTTTCCATCCTTTTTTATCGAATCCAGCTGCTCCGTTCTTCCCGATATTTTAAAATCAAAAATTAATTTAAAACTGTGTTCATAGTAAGCAGCTCACTTCTCGCAACAATGTCCGAAACCGGACCGGCAATCAATCTGAACCGTGAGATTGCGAATCCAAACAATCCGCTGGTGTATTTCGACGTGAAAATCGGCGACGAAAAAGGTGTGGGCTCTAATTACGTCGTTTCGTTTCCGGGCTGCAACATAAGATTGCGGTTCTTTTCCAGTTGGTCGCTTGTTGATCGAGCTGCGGGCCGATGTGGTACCGAGGACGGCGGAGAACTTCCGGGCGCTATGCACCGGCGAGCGGGGCGTGTCGCCGCTAACCGGCGTCAAGCTGCACTACAAGGACACCCGGTTCCACCGGGTCAAGTCGCTGTTTATGAGCCAGGGTGGGGACATTTCCGGCGGTGGTGGGAGTGGCGGCGAAAGCATCTACGGGAAGACGTTTGAGGACGAGAACTTTACGCTGTTGGTGAGTTTCTGGGAAGTTGTGAAGATGAAGGATTTGTGGTTCTTGGAAAAGGGTGGCAAACAATTCTTAGAAAATTACTTGATTACTTCTTTTCAGCACGAGGACGGTGCCGTTAGCATGGCCAATCACGGCAAAGAGCACACAAACAACTCGCAGTTCTTTATAACTTCCGGCGAGTGTCCCCACCTCAATGGAACCAACGTGGTCGTAGGGTACGTAATTCGGGGAATCGGCATCATTGGGGAGATGGAGAAGTACACCACCGAGGAGGGGGAACCGACGAAGGAAATCACGATCTACGACTGTGGCCAGATTCCGGCAGGCGGCGATTGGGGCATCAACGATGCCGACGGAACCGTGGACACGCTGCCACCGTTCCCCAAAGATTGGACCAAGTTCGAGAATGATTTCACGGCAAGTTGGCAATTTATCATGTTGAAAAGGGAATCCCGTTCTCAAATCTCTCTCACCCGCTTCCAGATTTCCGAAATGCTCGACCAGCTCGCTGCCATCAAAGAAGCCGGAAACCACTTCTACAAGCACAAACAGTGGGTGGACGCCTGTCGGCGGTACAAAAAAGCCGAACGCTACTACAACTTCTTCAACAACAAAATCCGCCAAATAGAAGACCGCACCCGGCTGGAACAGTTCCAGCTGGCCAACTCGCTCAACCTGGCCGCGGCTCTGCTCAAGGAAGCCGACCACGAAAACGTCGTCTTTGCCTGCAACACCGCACTCGTCATCGATCCGACCAACGCCAAGGCGTTGTTCCGGCGGGGCCAGGCGCACAACGCGTTGAAAAACTACGAACTCGCCATTGCGGATTTGAGGCAGGCGCTGGAGCAGGCTCCGTCGGATAAGCTGGTGATGGGCGAGCTGGCGCGGGCCCGGGCCAGTTTGGGCGATTATCGGGCCCAGCAGCGGAGTGCACTGTCCAAGTGGTTGCAGTGAGAAACTATTACATAAACCATTTTATATGTGATTCAAAAATATATGATCGTTGTACTGAAATGACGTGAGAGGTTGTTTATTTTTCCGAAATTATTTGTAATGTATTTTAAGGTGAAACGAGACGCCAGTTATAAGGGACTTCTGTTTAAATTAAAAAAATGCCAATATTTAGCGTCTGCAAAAAACATAACTTTGTATGTTACGTTGCTTTAAAAATCACGGGCCGTGTGACAAGATGGCGATCCTTCCCGCTTCATCTTAGGAAGATTGACTATCACAAATCACATTAAGAAATAAATTACAGTCCAGACTCGATAATCAGAAGCTTCGATTATCCGAAGGTTTGTATGAGACAACGAACGCACGAACAATTTCTTTATTTTTTCATTTTTTTTCTTCCTTTAACATCAAATTCGAACTCTGCGACCCAATTTTAGTCAAATTAGAATGTTTGATTGCCTTAAAAATTGCAAAATGCCGCCATCTTGGATTTAAAAATTCTAAATCACTTTAGAGATGTTTGGAGGTTATACTGTAGCTCAACGATCAAAAATAATCAATTCGATTTTTAATGCTCAAAAGCGAAAACAATTTTATGTTTTTTGTTCTGTGTTGTAAACTCACGGCCAAACCTAAAATATGTCGTCAAACGACCGTTCACTGCAAATTTGCAAACAAGACTAAAGACCTGTCCCCAACAAAAGCCACTCTACACGATCATTCTGAGAGCGCACACACACTTGCGACTCTTTCGTTTCATCTCTCCCACGCCGCGCGATTCCGACCCGACGCTCGAAAGCTTTGCAACCATCGCCGCAATCGTTCGTTATCCCTCTCTCCAATTTTTTTTCTCTTAGCAAAGCTTTACGTTGCGCAGCAGGACCAACCTAGACGAAGCACTCACACTCATACAGCGCGCGTGTGTACACGTTGCTGACCAATTTCTTGGCACACGAGAGTGCTTCGTCGTCTTGATCGTCGTTGCTTTTCAGCAAACCAAACCCAATCGTTTTCCAACTCAAACATTTGAAAAGGTCATAATTCATATCTACGTTTTATTTTTCATACAATAATTTATTCAATTAGGTTATTTTGCAAATATTGATTATCCTGGTCTTATTCTCTACATTATCCCCCTTCTCTACTCTTTTTTTCTGTTTTCTTTCTTTAGCTCTATTTAATTTTTCATTTTTTAATATGAAGTGTCAAATAATGAAATTTTTTTTTGATGTTTTAACAGTTGTAAATTATGGGTAGATATGCATTTTCCAAATCTCACCTTTATGTTTTAGATCACTGTAGATATCTGTCAAATGAATCAAAATTTCGTTTCTTGTGAAAGCAAAACTCTTAGTTTTATCACATAATATTGACAAATGGCGAATTTATTATTTTCAAACTTATCCTGCCTACTTGTACTTTTTTTTAACTGTATAATTTCCTTTTACCAGATCATCCAAATCTCATCATCTTGCTTTCTTTTATCACACAAACGTATTTTTCTTCGTTATTTTTTTTTCTTTCCGCATTTTTGTAACATTTTGGTCTTTTTCCTTTTTCTGTGGTTAATGTCTAGTTTTATTTTATGTTTTATATTCAAACTAGAATTCTTGAATTCATAGGAAAGTATTCTAATAATTCAATTTGCTCAGTCATGTTCAGTTTTAAATATTTTCCTCTAAGTTTCGTTTATATTCTTTTCAAGCTTATTGCAATTTTCAACATCGTAGTCTTTCTACTTATAACTTTATAACTTTTTACATTTTTTTTCCAAATGCGTTAATAAAGGATTCAGTTATACAGGCCACCGTACTTCTTCAAACTTTATAATCTTCTTCTGTTATAATTTAACCTCTCTGATTATTTTACCCATTCATAATACTCATTTCATTCACTACAAGTAAAGTACCAAACTATTTTTTTTTGTTGCTCACCAAAATGTATTGATGATTTCCAGACTATCGTTGCTTATATGCTTACAAATCACTGAGAAAATCCCATTTAATTTAATTTTATCCTGCATTTTTCCTGTTTCTGTTGATCTGTTCAATGCATGAATATGGTGCGTTCTGATTTTCAAGTTACCGCTTTTAGTTTTTTTTTTAACTGATATAAATTTCCAAAACAATTCCAATTTTTTCTTCTTTTGGGATCGTTCCTCTTTTCATAATGAGAAAAACACTTTTTTTTTCAAAAACTCAATCCAATAATCAGACATAAAGCGTGTAGGTTTCAAAACCATCGTATGTAGCATTTCCAAATTAAACCTTACCGTTTCTTACACTTTTTTTAACTGACAAAATGTTCAGAATCATCATAGATAGTTTATTTTATTATATTTTTTTTTTGCGAGAATCATTTTTATTTTATTTTCTTGTTAAAGTAACAAATCTCTCGTTTCTTACATTTTCTACTTAAACCGATATTCTACATTCATCCGAAATTCTTTTGCTCTGTTCTTTTCTGAAATAAAAAAACATTTTCTTTTTTTTCTTCATTCAGGAACTCTAAACATCCTAAATAATTCCAAACTATTTTGTACATCTTTTCATTATTTCAAATATCACTTTTATAGAATTATCTCCAAGAACTCACTCCATTGATCAAACATAAATTCAGTTCAATTAACAAGCTACCGTTTCTTACATTATGGAAACTGACAGAAGTTTCCAAAATCATCTTTTTTTTTTCTTGTGATAAACAAATCAATCCTACTTTATTTCCTCAAAAAAAACGGATCATAACACTCCATTCCAAATTTAGTATGTTGCTCTTTCATAAAAAAATCACTCTTATTTTATGTACTCCAGAAACTCAGTCCGATGTTTAGACACCAGGTGTATATATCTCGAACTTTAACGTTCTTTTTTTAAATTTATCCTTAAAGCGAATAAATCTTAAAACCAGCATTTATTACATATGTTTTTTAACTTTTTTTTTACATTTCATCCTTAACTGACAGAAATTTTCGAAATAATTCCAAATTATGCTATCTCTCAGAATCATTCCAAATTATTTTGTTGCTCCTTTCATGATAAGAAAATAACTGTTATTTCATTTTCTAAGTCATTAAGCGAGTAGATTCGAAAAATTATCGTACCTTGAATATTTGCCCTGGACAAAATTGTTCGGAATCATTACAGATTTTTTCTATCATTTCCATTTAATTTCCTTGCTCATTTTCATTTCTCATTTTTTTTAAGCTGTTTTTCCCCCAAATTTTGTTATGCTACGCTTGAAAAATAATTCTATTTCATTTCCTACAGGAACGCAGTTTATAACTTTAAATCATTGGAAATATCGAGGGGGATGACACTTCGCGATTTGAATAAAATCGCGTCAAATTCCTTCATTCTTGTTCATCGTACCTTCATCGCGGTCGTTTTCCCCTCATCGCGCCAAATCGCGCCAGATCGCGCTCATCGTGCTCGAATGAAAATTTACATTCATGCAGTCAGAGTTGCCATAAAAAAATCGTTCTAGCAGTTTTCCATGAAACTGGCCGCACTGTTGAAATGTTTATTTTTATTGATTCGAGCAGTCCGAAAAAGTAAATAAACCGAAATTCTTCGTTGTTTCGGGACGGATTGCGGCAGCTGCTCTTGAAGATTCTTTTTTTTTCTCGCGTTCGACAAGGTGTTCAGTTCGAGGTTCAGCCGGAACTTTTTCACCTGGTATGAGCTGGATCCTGCACCCCGGGGGGTGGTGACACTTCGGTGTAACTGGTGTTTCCTATGCTGCAAGGTCTCATCTGCTGTGAAACCGGCGAAACCTGCCTGACGGCCTTCCACCTCGAGTGACTCCGCCGGAAGGTCGCTACATCTGTGAAAAATTCGAATCCGGCCGAATGATTCTGTACGACGAAATAGTCTGGGCCAAATGTTCCGTGTTCAAGTTCTGACCCGCGCTCACGATTCCCCCTCCAGCGGTCCCGGACGTATTGTTCCGGCGGCAACACAAGCACGCACGACCTTGGCTGGATCAACCGGAGGCGAATCTACCTCTATCACGAGGTCGACGCGGACAGCGTGACGGATACAAAGCGGTCGGGCATGATGGAGCGGTACAACGAGGCTGCGCGTGGCACGGCAGGGTTTCAAGCAGCTGCAGGCAGAAAAATCTTACGCCCAGGAATCTGCCCCGGACGAATTGAGCTTTAAACCGCCGATGTACGTCAACATCAAGTCCAGCGCGGCCAGAGACGAGGAGGTGAGTTTGTCGAGGGGATGGATTTCCGTATCAAATGTTATATCTAGGGTTAGTGAATTTTCACGATTTCGCGGACAGCGTGAAATCCGCGAAATTTAGCTTTTTCCGCGAAATCCCGTGAAATTTTATGTTTGTGTGAAAATGTAACGATTTTTCTCAAAATAATTCATCAAACTCAAAAAGGAATCAAAATAATCTTATGAACTACTGTAGAATTAAGCGAGTGAATACTCTGGTTTATTTTCTAATAAAGGGTTAGTGATTTTTGACGATTTCGTGGACGGCGTGAAATTCTTGAATTTGTCAATTTTCTCAAATATTTTTTTTTTAAATGGCAAGTTAATAAATATTTCATCCAAAAAGACTATTTAATTAAATTTTATTAGTTTTCAATTAAGAAGCTTGAATATATGTGTACGTCAAGTTGCTATGAAAAATTTGAAGAAGTGTTCAGATTTTTGAGTTTTTTCAGAAACTATAAATTTAGTAATATTTTCATTCGCTGTGTTAAAAATTTTACTGCTTTTTTATTTGAAAGGTATAGCTTTGAAAGAAGTTAAAAAAAAACAAGCTTTGTTTTATTCGAAATAAAATGAAGAGTATTTTTTATCTTCGGAATCACATTTTAAAAACACATCAAATTTGTTTCGGGCCTGTTTAATTTTAACGATATTTGTTTATTTGGGTGGATGATTCCCGTGAAAGTTAAAAAATACTACTTTTTTGTTTTCTGTTCACATTTAGAATACAAATTTCGATTTTGTTAAAAATGATATTATATTTGCAAATTGATTTAAAATTTAGTTTTTGAAAAGTAAGCTAGAACCCTTAAAAATATGTTCAATGGGCTAAATGTCGCAGAAAATTCATATTTTACTCATTTTGACTGGACAAGATTGTTAAATCTTGCTTTGATATGAAATTCAATAAAATTTAAAATGATATAACAGAAGCAAATTGAAGAAAAAAAATTTAGCTTTATACGTCGAATATTAAAAGAGCAGTTCAGTAAATGAGAATAACGCGTGGCCTACTTTTTGTTCCAAAATATGTATAGAGCCCATCCATAAACCGCATTCAAATTTAGTAAAGATATTTTTAGTTTATTGAAGAATAATATATAATAAAGCATAAAAAGTAGTTTCTGTGATTTAAACATGGGGTTTTCAGAGTTATTTTAACATTTTTCAAGTTCCGCGAAATTTGCGTGAAATTTTGTGTTTTGAAATTGAGTTCCCCGTGAAATTGGCAATTTCCGAGCGTGAAAAATCACTAAGCCTAGTTATATCTATTCTATTCCAACAGGAGGACTCGATCTGTGAGGGCAAATTGTTGGACAAGGACCCGTGCGGGTTACACTCGAACTGCATCAACCGGGCGCTGCTCTTGGAGTGCAATTTGAAGACTTGTCCAGCAGGCGAAATTCACCAGAACCAGTGTTTCAAACGGAAGTAGTACAAACGGATACCCAACAAGGGTTGGAACTGGTCGCTCAGGAAGATGCACCAGGGTCGGTTTGTGATAGAGTCCGAGAGGGGATCAACAACGGGGAGTTAACGCGGCGGATAAAGCAAAAGCAGGAGCAACAGGGCAAAAATTACTATTTCATGACGGTGGACTCGGAGTTGACGATCGACGCGGGGCCCAAGGGCAACTTGGCCCGGTTCATCAACCACTCGTGCGAGCCCTACTGCGAGACGCTGCTTTGGAAGGTCGGCGGAAGCCAATCCGTAGGGCTATTTGCCCTCAGTCCTTGAGGCGGTAAGTTCTTCAAAATCCCGCTTAAAACATTTCCTATAACTAACTCTTCTTACTCTTTACTCCGCCAAGGCTAAAAGCTCATCTTAACTACAATTTTGAGAACTTCGACGACCAGAAGATCTGCCACTGTGGTGCGGACAAGTGTTCCAGGCTGATCGTCAGCCAAGGGACGGAGAACTGGATTGAGGAGGCTACAACGGTCTTGCGCGACTTGCAGGTGCAGATTGCAACGTGGGTTACCTGCTCAAGTGCTCAAACGCCAACAGTGACCCACGCCAGCGGAAAAGTACCTTGCGGATCCATCGTGGAAAGAATTCTACCTTGCCAAGGGTTGACCATTAAACGTTCACGAAGAAACGAACCTATGTTACTCAGTTGTGTAAACCGTAACAAAAGAATATAAAAAAATGTAAATGTTATCGAAATAAATTTAAAACGCTGCGGCAGTTGCAGCCGCAATCGGTGGAGCTACTCCGGTAGCCTCCTGAGCTTCGGTGGGAGGATGTCCTTTTTTATCATCTGGCTGTTTAACTTCTGGTCCAAACAATCCTATCGAGGAATCTTCGCAGTTCTTACCACCGCGGATATTCTAGCGGAAAGATCCCGTTAGTCTCTGAGCCACCACTTTTCTCGATAATTTCTCGTAACCTCAAATTTCACTCGCCGCAGCCGCAGTTTTCTGGAAGCTTAGATTAAAAGACACTCAAAATCGTTGGTAGTCATGTTTTACTTCACTCAACAGAACACGCTCGCTGTAAATTAAACCGTTCTCATTAACCATCCCTGATATCTGGGACCGGAAGTAGCTGCCTCGCTCATGTTGAAGTTGCGCGAATCCATTCTAGTTATCCTTTAACTTGTTTCCTTCCAAACAAGTGCTTGTTGAATAATAAAGGGGAAATAATAAATGACACTGCAAAACTCCTGACCATCGTAATTATCCCGTTAGGTGTTCTTGCCACGTAACTTTCGGGAGACCCGAGATTTTACGGTTCTGACAATCGTATATTCACCGGCTTCGCTGAAATGGAAAACCAAATGTCGTTGAGTCCCCTCTGCCGGTCAGCATAGGCCTTCTTCTCAAAGACCGGCGCAAAGTCGATGGCCATTTGACCAATGGCGTTACAGCCGGCGTAACGAACTCTCGGATGGGATCCATCAATTACTTGAGCACGCCCCGCATGATGTCCGTCTGCTTGTAGCAACCCTAGCCAGCGGTCGAGACGACTATCAGAGCGGCGTGCCGTTACTTCCAGTTTGAATGGTTCAACATGTTTGGAGTGTTTGTGATTATGTGCGGCAGAAAGGGCCGAAGGCGGCGATGGCCGGACAGCGGTCGAAGATGGAAGCGGAATTCGGCGGTTGTCGCATAGCATCTGGCAATGTCTCCGAAGATCGGCGTCGTACCGTCCAGCTGCAGCAGCTTGTTCGTCTTGAGCAGGTTCTCGGTGTGGTCAACTTCGCTGTGGGTAACCATCGTGCCAGACGCATCCACTCGTTCTGCAAGTGGAACACCATGTCCTCGTAATTGAGCGGAACGCACATGAAGTAGATGCCCCACAGGCCGGTTTTCTTTCCTAGAAGCACAGGTTGTCCTTGGCGTTTTTGGCGCCACCACTCTGCGTGCGATACCACGCGCTAATCAGCGTGTTGGCGACTATCAGCGGAACATTGTCTTGATTGGTCCAGCCGCAACTCAAGACGGCAATGATGACGAGCGCCACCGGTAGCGAATCATCCCGGTCGCGCACTTCAGAATCGGTGAATCGGCACGGCGTCAGAGCGGAAGCCTTTCCGTCGAAGGTGCTGCCTACCTTCCCGAGGTAAGACTCGGTCAGCTCAACCAGGTCTCCTTGTTTGATTCCACTGGCTGCGGCCAGGACAATGCGGGGGCCTTGTAGTGCGAATCGATGTAAGCCTGCAGATTCTTACAGTCTTGACCGTGGTGTTGACAGTGTTGCAATCGGAATGTCGGTGCAGACGTCGAGTGCGTGGATTACCTCGTCAATGCACTTGCCCCACTCGTAGTTGGATGTCGTTCCCGCGAGTCGTCCATCGCCACCACCGAACCATCCTCCGGGTTGAACGTCTCAAGCGGTTCGTCCAGCGTGGGGTAGATTCCGCCGACGCACTCCGACATGGTTTTGTTCGCCGAGTCATCAATGTTGAACATCTGCAGATGCTCGTCCGAATCGGCTTCAATATCGTGCGCTCCACCAGCTCTTGTTTGTTGTTTGGACAAACGACCACGACGGCGATAAACTGCTGCCAGCCTTGTGCTGAATGATGTTGGAAACGGGCTGGTGAACCTGGACAAACTCAGGCGTGGACAGTAGGTCCGACCGGAAGTCACAAGTGACCTCGTAAAAGATTCACGACAGATCGGGCAGTTCGGCATCTGAAAAGTGTGCAAACAAGAAGAAGAGCGAGAATATTAGTTACGTACTTCGAAAGGCGCCGGGTTCGCAGCGACAGAGCATGCGTGATTCCACGCGGTTGGGCAGTCCTTTACCAGTGGGCGTTGGCAACGACGATCTGTCTGGATTGATGGCGTATTCGGCGAGAATCCAATATGAACTAGTGGCAATGCGTGTTCAGGACTAGCTGATTGAGTTAGTTCTTATGCATGTACCTGTTGCTGCTGCTAATTCCTCCAACCGTACTGCCGGACAAACTTCTATTGTTGCTACCAGTCTCCTCCACCGCCACCCGAGCTTGAAATGCTACTTCCGGCACTACTTCCCGAGCTTCCACCGCTACATCCACTGGAAACCAGGCTACTCGCGGCACTGCTCGTGGCCGTACTGGATGCGGTCGTGGACCCCGGCGGGGATGCAGAACCACCGATTGCACGGATCGTACCACAACACAACAAACGGAAGACCTCCGCACGGGAATATTCAATCCGCTTCTTGGGTAGGTAGAAAATCCGTCATCGTCCTCCATCATTTTCCCACGTGTTTCATGTTTTTGTTTTGCTTTTTCACTGCTCGAATCAAATGTCAGCGTGAAATGTCATTTTATGGTTGCCGAACTCATTCGAGCAGTTTGACAGCTCAAATCGTGAGATTTTTTTCAAATCGCGCTCACATCGCGATGAAATCGCGCTCATCGCACCAAATCGCGCTCATCGTGTCTAATCGAGGGAAATCGTGGTCATCGAGGCTAAATCGCGAGCTCATCGCGGGAGTGTCATTCCCCTCGGGAAATATAGTTTTTTTAATCAAGAAAACTCTTTTATTCAGTTATCTCTTACTTATTTCTTACATTTACTATTTAAAAAAGATGGAAATCATTACAAATTCATGTTTATTTGTTTAGTTTTTTTTTTGTTCGTTGAAGGAAAAAAAATCACTTCTTCCATTTCGTTCAGAAATTCATGTCAATTAACAACGTGTAGGTTTCCAAGCTTACATTTTCTCCTTAAACTAACTGGAATTTCCAATATTATTCCGAATCATTGAAATCGCCTTTTTTTTGTGAAAACCCAATCAATTCTTCTTTATTTTCTCCAAATTTTGTTTTGAATTATCCAAGATCATTCCACTTGTTTTTTTTTTCATGAAAAAAAATACATTTATATTCAAATTACTCTAGAAGCTTAGCCCATTGTTTAGATAAAGGCAAAACAATCAAAATCACAGCGTCTATAATATTCTCTCTTTAAACTGTTTCCTTTTTTTCTTATTCTTCACACATTTTTTCGCTGTTTCCTTGAGACTACATAGAACACCACTATTTTTTTTTGTTCCTCTTTTCTTTATAAGAAAGTTACTGTTATTTCATTCTTTCAGTCATTAAGCGTGTAGATTTCAAAAGCCATCGTTTCTTTTTTTCCAAACTTTCCGTTTTTTTTTTAAGGGACAAAATTGTTCGCAATCATTACAAATTGTTGTTTTTTTTTTTTCTATCAAAAAATCATTTTATACATTGTTTAAATATCTAATCTACCGTTTGTAGTATTTTTGCTATCGACCGATTTTATTTATATTTTTTTAAGCTATCCCAAATTTTGTTTTACTCTTTGCTTGAAAAAGAAATCTTATATTCCATTTCTTATAGAAATGCAGTTTATTGACTTCAAATATCAATCCAAATTATTTTGTTTTTTTTTTCTGATTTTTTTTTGTTTTACAGAAAACGAGAGTATTTCAACCACCGTTTCTTACATTTTCTCCTTAAAATTGTTGAAATTTTCGAAATCATTCCAAATCCTTTTGTTTGTTTTTCTTCGTTGAGGGGAAAAATCACTTTTTTTTCATTTCGTTTGAAAACTCAGTTCAATTAACAAATATAAGACGTGTAGGTTTCCAAGCTACCGTTTCTTACATTATCTCATTAATCTGACTAAAATTTCCAAAATTATTCTGAATTATTCAAATCGTCTTTTTTTGTGTGAAAACAAATCAGCTCAACTTAATTTTCTCCAAAATTTCGTTAAGAATTCTTCAAACCCATTCAAAATTATTTTGTTTTGTAGATTTCAAAAACCATGGTATCTTTTTTCCCAAACTTTCCGTTTTTTTAAAGGACAAAATTGTTCGTAATCATTACAAATTGTTGTTTTTTTTTCTATCAAAAAATCGTTTCCGTTTTTTGATACATTGTTTAAATATCTACAGTTTGTAGTATTTTTTCATCGACCGATTTTATTTATTTTTTTTAAGCTATCCCAAATTTTGTTATACTCTTTGCTTGAAAAGGAAATGTTATATTTCATTTCTTGCAAAAACGTGGTTTATCAACTTCAAATATCAATCCAAATAATTTTGTTTGTTTTTCTTTCGTTAAGGGGAAAAATCACTTCTTTTTTTTCATTTCGTTTAGAAATTCAGTTCAATTAACAATTATAAGACGTGTAGGTTTCCAAGCTACCATTTCTTACATTATGTCATTAAACTGACAGCTCTATTTAATTTCCTCCAAAAAATCCGTTAAGAATTCTTCAAACCCATTCAAAATTGTTATGTTGTTCTTTCATGATAAAATATCACTTTTATTCAATTTCAACTCTCAAAAACGACTTTTGCATTTTCTTTTAAAACTTTAACGTTCTTTTTTTCTTTTAAATCTTTTCCATTTTATCTTGTTCAGGTTTTTAATCAACCGTTTCTCATGTCTGCTCCATCAACCCGATTTTTTTTAATGCAATTCACGCTAAGAATTAAGTTGAGGCATTCGTCAACCTTCTCTGTGTTCAGTTGAGGCGTTCGTCAACTGTTTTTATTAAAACATTGTCTGATTTTTTTCAGCAGTTGAGGCGTTCGTCAACTGTTTTTTTTTTGCTGTGGAGGCGTTCGTCCACTGTCTTTTTTTCCTTTTTTTACGGTTGAGGCATCCCTCACTCCGTCTTCATGCCGTGAAATCGTCACCTTAATACCTACCGACTGCGCCATGTAGTAAACTCACGGCCAAAACTAAAAAATGTCGTCAAACGACCGTTCACCGCAAATTTGCAAACAAGACTAAAGACCTGTCCCCAACAAAAGCCACTCTACACGATCATTCTGAGAGCGCACACACACTTGCGACTCTTTCGTTTCATCTCTCCCACGCCGCGCGATTCCGACCCGACGCTCGAAAGCTTTGCAACCATCGCCGCAATCGTTCGTTATCCCTCTCTCCAATTTTTTTTCTCTTAGCAAAGCTTTACGTTGCGCAGCAGGACCAACCTAGACGAAGCACTCACACTCATACAGCGCGCGTGTGTACACGTTGCTGACCAATTTCTTGGCACACGAGAGTGCTTCGTCGTCTTGATCGTCGTTGCTTTTCAGCAAACCAAACCCAATCGTTTTCCAACTCAAACATTTGAAAAGGTCATAATTCATATCTACGTTTTATTTTTCATACAATAATTTATTCAATTAGTTTATTTTGCAAATATTGATTATCCTGGTCTTATTCTCTACATTCTGAAAAGCTTTAAATTTGTATATACAGTCCAAACTCGATTATCCGAAGCAGGGATGGAATAATCATAAAAAAATCAATTTCGCTAGCGAACTTTCTTCACCCGTGAAAGAGAGAGGAGGCAAATCACGCAAAAGAAAATCGCTCCCGAAATTCTTCAAGAAAATCTACCTGCTGATGATTTTTTGTGAATTTCCTTGTCAGCACCACTAAAAAATATTTAATTCACTTTGTTTTCACACATTGCCCATCTACAAAATGTGACAGATCGTTTTTCGACGTGTGACGTTAGGGAGCGTTCTTTTATTACGTAACGCAAAAAATCTGATTTTTAGATCCCCTCCTCCCCCCTCGTAACAAATTTCCATACAAATTAGAAAATTTTTGTATGGAGCGTAACACGGCCTCCAACCCCCCCCCCCCTCTCCACAACTGCGTTACGTAATAAAAGAACGCTCCCTTACACTTGCAAGTGTAGTAGTGAAAAAGATGTTCCGCCGAATAAGCAAGATGATGATTTTTTTAAGATTCCTTTTACCGATCTTTCGTGCGCGAGAGAGGAGAGCCATGCTCCTTTTGGATTTTTTTCTCTTGATAAACGTTCAATGATTTTCTTTTGATGATGATTATTCCATCGCTGATCCGAAGTTTCGATTATCCGAAGGTTTGTATGGGACTTCGGACAATCGAATCACGAACAAATTTGTTTTTTTTTTCGTGAGCAATTCCAGCCCAAAACAGGAATTTTTAGGGACTTTTTTCCGACCCTCTCCAATTTCAATGAAACTTTGTAGACATGTTATCCTACGCTTATTTTTGTATATATGGAGCCAGTTTCACTCGATAATGACATTTGAGAGGGGCGTAAGTGTTTTAAATATTTTTGTTATTCGTAATTTGAATATTTCTATATCTCGAAGCCGTTGTATCACATCAAAAAGTGGTCAAAGACACTTTGACGAGCTTTTCGAAAAAAATACACTGGAAGAAAAATACACGACACTTTTATGAGATTTTTTTATTTTTAAGTTTAAAAGTCAAACCTTCAAGGTGAGCCCACGATTTTTTTTAGTTCAAAATTTTTGTGAAAATAGCCAAAGATGTTACAAAAAGACTCACGAGAAATGCAGAATGGAGCAACTCACTTAAAAAAGTACAAAAATCATTTACTAAAACTGTTTTTTAAGTGCTCTAAACGTCAAAATTTTCAAAAACCGAATACGGGAATCGATTCTCCATACAATTTTACATTAAAGTCTCGATATTGACCACTGTCCTATGTCCAATCCTTGTGAAGTTACAGCGTTTTTTTTTAAATGAAGATGTTGAAAAAAATGTTTTTTTGTAGTTTTTGACTATTTCTATGAGACAGACTTGATTTTTCAGTCTCGTAAATATTTTTACCGGAAAGCTCGTCCAATTTCCCATAAGATTGTCTTTGACGAGGTCTTTGACCACTTTTCGAAATAACTCGTTTTTTTATGATTTAAGCTAATTTACTATCCAGGTTACTACCATTCACTGAACTACACTGAAAAAAATATTCAGTTTTCAGTTATGAATAATGCAATTAGCTTATATCTGCGTGCCCATAATTCCAATTGAAATGGCCAGATGCTAGTTTTATATGTATACTAGGGTGCCCAGAATATGGGACTTTTTCTCAAAACCTCGCTCCACAAGCTGAATATTGTTCCTTGACCTATTTTAGGACTCTGAGCCAATTATGAGCAAAATCGGTCAACATTTACCCATTGATACTCGGAGGTGAAGTTTGTATGGAAAAATTCGAAAAAAATGTATGTAAAACCCAATTTTCTTACGGTTTGGTCTGCAGGGTGCGCTACTTCCATCCAAATATTCCCAAAAGTGAGATTCTTATTGGAAATTTAATGATATACAACTTTGTAGAACATACCAAAGCTGTAAAAGTCGACCCTGAAAAGTTATTAGCGATTTAAAAAAGTCATTTTTGTATGAAAAACGTTTTTTTCACCAACTTTAGGCTCTTAAGAAATTAAAAATAAATCAATAAAACACAAAATATACCAGTTTTAAAACTAAATTTCAATACAAAAAATAACTTAAAAAAAGGAAAAAAAGAAAAATGGTTCTGTAAAACGCTGTGCAAATCAATAAAAATGAATTATAGTTTCCTAGCTTCATATTTTCAACCAAATTTGTAGATCTTATTAGGCCGCTGCAAATATTTTTCAAAGTTTATGTCCCCCCCCCCCCCCCCTTCAACATCGGGCCGAAAATTTTTGAATTTTGTGAAATTCCGATGTACAGTACAGCAAAAAGATGCTTTTTTCTAGCTACACTGAAATAGAATCCATTGTCAAATCTGCTAAATATTTTTTTATGTGCCACCAACCAAACGGGACCACGCGGTCGCTTCTTACAAATTGAGTTGTTTCCATGTATTTTTAGATTTTAACATTCTATACATGCAAATAACTCGTATAGGCATTTGGAAGGTGTTAGCTCTGCCGAGCTTCGGTGACCCATTTCTACGCTGGCTAGCCGAGCGCGAGATACCTCAGCTTTTATCGACAAGCCCCGCCCTGAAGAACGTTTGCACCAATCGGATTCAAACGTTATTTAGAACATCCGAACCCAATCCGAACCCTTGTCAAATGGACAAGGACCCACCTTGTCAAATTAGGTTTTACAGCGTGACGTCACGAGCGCACACGCACACACATTTTTACTTAGACAAACGTGCAAAAAATGTAAACAGTGCAGCCAAACTGTCAAATTTCTAACCTAAAAATCGAGTCGGCGTAAAACCTAATGGACAAGGACCCAGCGCGTAAATAGTTGGTAGTAACAGTATTCCTAAATCCAGTCATTGCTCACCAAGTCGTGATGGCCTAGTGGTTAGCATTTTTGCTTACCAATCCAAAGGACGGGGGATAGAACCCCTACTCGAGCGACTTTGATTTTTCGTTCATGTTCAGAGTTTCAAGATTTATATTTCCTATACTTTCTCGTTGGGAGCAGATGGGAATCGAACCCAGGACCATTCGCTTACAAAGCAAACACCGTAACCAGTCAGCCACGCCGCTCCTATCCGGGAAAGTTTTTTGCTAATACAATCAAATTATTCAGATCAATCGATCAAATTTTGTAGGTTTTGAAAATATCAAATTTGTTAACAAGTTTAAATAAAATTTATCATGATTCAGTATTTGATTCCGTGCGTTAATCTGAAAAAAAAAATCCACTTGTAATAATAAAATCAAAATTCATTGAAGCAATTATTGAAAATTAACTTAAATTTAGGCCAATGCAAATATTTTTCAAAGTTTTTGTTCCTCGGCTCTAGACGAGGTCTCGGGGGAGGGGCAAACAAATAAAAAAATATAAAAATCTGAATAAAAATCCCTATTTTCAACATTTGGCTGAAAAAAGTGTTTTTAAATGCGTTTTCCACTAGTTCTGTTGTTATGCAATCATTAGGTTTTCCAAAAACGTATGATTTGACGAAATAAAAGCGAAGGAAAAGGTTTTTTTTTTCTGTGGAGACGCATACTCTTTTATGCGAGTTGAGTGAACCTTAAATAGGGGAAATAAACCCATTTTAAGCCTAATAAGCGGTCTTGTTTGAATGTTGCTGGATAATCTGGAGTGTTCCTTGAAATTCAGTGAAACCAAGTACACCAACGAGTAGAGCAACTTTTTGTGAACATTTCTGTTTATTTTCACTTTTATTAAAAGTTATGCTATTCCTTTTACAAGCATTTAAAAAAAAAATTTCAAAAACGCATTCTAATCAGTCGTGTGCATTGGGCCACGCCTCGGGCCACGCCCATTTTTGTATTTTCAGCTTAGTTCTTTTTTCTTCCAACGCTCGTTTGGGTCTGCTTCGTACTGCCAAAATTGATGAAATTTTGAGCGAACACTCACGAAAAGTAGCATTTTTAGAGAAAGTTTCCTGGCAACACCACAAGCGCTGCTGGTGGTGTTGGTGGCCACCCTTTGTTCTTTATTTGCCTTCGCTTCTCGCTCGGTTTTCTTCAGCCTTCGATTAGAATGGATGGTCAAAATTGAAACGTCAAAAGACTTAGCGCGTTTGTTTTTTTGATAGCGCTTGCTAATTATTTACATGTTTCGGGATTATTTTTCAAGTGAGTGACTAAGTTACGGTCAAAAGAACATGTTGCCGGTAGTTGGAAGCAATTTTATATCTTAAGCGCTTTGAAATCGTTAGCGCAAGTGAAATGATATTGATGGCGACTTTCGTTAAGCAGTTAACCTCTGATCTTGCGTGTGGATGTGTGTGCCACCAAAATGATGAGAAATGGTCTCGCAAAATAGAAATTATGATATATTTATTCGAGCATCAAACTCTCCATAAGACGAAGATAGGTGTTTGATTAGAAAGGGTATATTTCCCCTATACCATGCGTCTACTGGGAGAATAGGGATTTTTAGATCCACTATTTGGTTTTTTCTCTATTATTAACGAAAATCGGAGAGGGATATGTCATCACTTGCAATTCAAACTCATACCTTTTCGTACAATAATCATAAATCTATTTTCAACAGCCAAGAAAAGCTTCCATATAAAACGGTCCTCTTAAATGGTAACATTTTATCTAATTCTTTGCATTATTATATTTGTGTTGCTTCAGTTTTGGTTCACAATTTTTGTATCTTTCTGTTTTGGCTTGCACGCGCTTTTTTAAGCTGGCCCACCACACGAGGGTGGGTGGGGTTTTCTAACTATACATGCTGCAATTCGCTTTCCCCGAAACGTGGGAAAAATATATTAATATTAATCGCTATTTGGGTAGCAGACTACTCTCTCGCTTACGTTTTGTTTTCTTCTTCTTAAAACGAGATTCTAGCAAATGGTTTGCGGTGGAGAAGCGAAATTTCTTCGAAGGACCACTGCGAAGCCATTTTCAGTTCTTTCGCCGTTTCTCTCTCGCTCTTTTTGTGTGTGTGTTTGTTTAGCTTTTTACAGTAAAGTGGCCAAAATCGCTACGAACGAGAATGGGAGATTCGGTGTTTTGTGAGGATGGCAAGGGTCCGGCGGTAAACTTAGCTGGGTTTATTGAAAAGAGATCGAGTGTCCGTTTTAATAGAGTGGTATGTACAGGTAGAAACAAGCAGGGTTGACAGGTGCTGGCCCAGATTTTTTAATTTTGATATTGAAAAACTCTGTTTTTGGTCTCAACGTTTAATTTGTTTGTGTTTTCGTTTTCTATTATTTTTAGCATGTTTTGTACTTTAAGCATAAGATTTAGTTCAGTTTAAGCCATTCTCTAGAAAATCTGGCAATTATTTCAACAAATCATACTGTGAAAATATTTACACATAAATCAAAAATTAGATGTGTATAAACATTAGAATAAAATGTTTAGAATTTTTCATAAAAAAAACCGAGGTCATTTCGATTCGAGCATTTGCCTCCTCGAATTCCCCAGACCAATTCCCCAATGCCACAACACGGCGTGACTGAAGCAAAATATTATAAACCGAGATACCTCATCTGAGTTTTATACGTAGAATGTTGTGTTTTACCGGCCTGAATCAGAATGAAAATAGCGTTTTTGAAAATCTTAAGGTTTTTAATTTTTGGTTTGGATTTTTTACTGACATGGCCTTCTAGGTGGATTGATCCTTAAAATGTATTATTGTTAACAAATTTGTAGAGAAATCTCTTACCTTTAAAACTCTTTGTGAACTTTGAAAATCCGTTTTGATTGTCAAAAGATATTTCAATTTTAACACAACCAATTTTAAGCTGATTTTTGAGTGACATACATGGTCCCAGAGGTTCAGGTTCAGGCCTGCAAAAAGTTTCCAACCCAGTGTGCACATACAGCAAACTAAAATTCCAGTTCGGGACCATCCACAAACCACGTGGACACTTTTTTGGAAATTTAGTACTTTGTTCTAGAAAACAGGAGAAAATTCACTTTTTCTTGAAATTCTAACACGTAGCCTTATGGGTGGGACAAATTTGACAAGCGTTTTTCTCGGCTTGCTGTTTTTACATATGGGACCTACTCGATAAGAGAGGCAGTGTATTAGACTATGTCAAACAAACAATCAAACAAACTTGCACTTTTTCGTGTTTGACAGTTTGCCAAACTCGCAAACTTGTTTGCGGCAAACTCGCAAACAAAGAAAAATGTATGCAGGCTGAAGTTTTTGCAAACAAATGCAGGCAAACAAACAAAGCAAGCCAACTGTCAAAAAGTGCGAGTTTGTTTGTTTGTTTGTCATAGTCGGATACCTCCTTTAATCAGACCGCTGGTTGTTAAGATAAGAGTTGTATTGTATTGACAATGTTGACTAAGAACAGCTTAAATTATTTTTAAAGTAACAAGTTCTAATTGTTTTTGAAACAGAATTCAAAATATCTTCAGAGTTATAGGCATTTTCTGTAGAACAAGTTTTATAGCAAAAAAGGAAAATTGTTGATTCAGAAAATCTCAATTTCTTCTAAGATGTGTTACGGTACCATACCAACCCTGTCCAACGCTGGGAAAGCTTGTCGCCCAAACAAGCTCTCCCAACTTTTCCGATTCACTTCTGCGGTCAAATGAACAAATGGATCTCTCATTTTCTCTTCCCAGCTAGCTATAGTTACAAAGCAGTACCACCCGCTTTTGGTGGACCACTTATTTGTGCTCTAGCGGTTTACCGCCAACGGACGTTGTCGCCACCACGAAGTGGTGATGCCAGCTGTTAAATGCAGGTCTCCCGTTTCGGACCGTTCCGGCACGGAATGTCTCCGACTGTGGGGGTGGGACTGCTACTGCTCCTCCTCCTCTTATCATCATCGTCGCTATCATAACCGTTAATTAATTGATGGCTGCTCGGCAGCTGCTGCTGCTGGTGATGATGAAGATGAAGATTCAGCTGGGGATGATGTCGACAATTGGCATTGTCCTCCCCGGTCTGGGACGCCGATGACTCCTCCTCCGAGAGCAGTCTCAGCTGGTGTTGTTTACTTGCGGCGGTGGTTTGGTTAAGCTCATCGATGGACAGGTTGGACGAGGCCTGGGACGAGGCCAGCGGCGTCGAAGCTGTCGAGTGATTGTTTTCCCTGCTAATACTTCGGTTGATACTGTTGACGTTGACTCCGTTGATGCCGTTGACGTCGTTCGTGGTGGTGGTGGTGGTCTCGGACCCAGCAACTCCCGTTGAAATAGGACCGTTGATGCTAATCAGGGGCACCTTGAGACTGCTTTCGGTGGTGGTCGCGGCCAGCGTCGACGTCGTGGACGTGGTGGTGAAGCAGCGTGGCCGGCCGGACAGGTTGTTTTCCAGCATCACCACCACGTCGGTGGTCAGGTTGGGGGAGAGTGACCGCCGGCTTCCCGGAAGGCGACCGAGCTAAGAGAGGGAGAGGAGAGACAGAGAGCGGTAGTTAGAACAGGGCGGTGGGGGAAATGTGTTTATACATTGCGCAAACAGTTCGCCGGGCAGCAGCACGAGCAGTAGACGAAGTGTTTGTTGGACGGCTTTGTGGGATTAGTGGTGGGATCAATATTGAGAGGTTTGTACCGGAAGGGGGTGGTGTTGGCCACAAGTTGACCTTTGGAGTTTATGTTGGAAATATTTGCAGTTCGAGTTTATTTCAGGAAAAACATTTAACGGGTATATTTCCCCAACCTAAAATTATCAATATTGCGCAAATAACGTTGCGAAGGTTGCAACACCTTGCGTCTTCATTGAACAGCTCGGGGCAGAATTGTTTGAAGGAGACGCACGATCATTTTGATATGTATGGCGAGGCCAACATAAACTAACAGTAAGTTAAACAGTTATTACACCCCTTGATATTGTGCACAGTGTGTTAACACAAATGGATATAAAATAACAGCATGTTCTTAAGTTAATTATTATACTTTACTTCAATTTTCCCCGCAGGCAATATGCTTTGTATTTCGTTGATGCCTGCAATATTTTTTGAGAAATTGCCTTGAAAAGATTGTAGATAGCGATATTTTAAGCGAAAGTCAAGACCTGAAAAAAGCCTGTTACAAACAAAGTATTTTGAAAAACCTATCAAATTAAACTGTTTGCTCTCTTCTTATGAAGCTAATTCAGAATCAGTGGAAAACCCATTTTAAAGCTTTAATTGAACGCCAAAATGCTGAGTCAAATGAGGTGCACGTGGGAAAAATGTCTATATCTTTTCATTTTTATTAAATTTATCTGGATTTTAGTCGTTCACATAAGTTTTGCGAACAATGTGCAGTTCGATTTAATGACAGCTTCAAAATGATATACCTAAGTTTCAACGAAGAGATACGGTAAAATTTTACTGCGCATTAATTAAAGCAAAAGGTTATCAGCTGAGTACTCAGTAAATTAAATAGTGGGCAATTTTTGTTAAATACAGGGCAATTTCTGTTACAATATTATCGAGTAACGCGTTCCTGATTTAGTGATTAAAAATACTTAGCTGATTGAATAGAAAATAATTGAGATCGCTGAAAAATCTAAGTGTTAGTGGTGGTGGTAGTGGTGGAATAAAAACTAATTTGTTGAATAGAAACTACCATGAATGTTTTCTACTTGATTTTTTTTGTTGATATTTGTCAATTATGGCAAAATGATAAAGAAATTCCTTAACAGGCAAACCTGTCTCAACCAGACGTGCAACGGCATTCAATAGCACTTGACCAAGGCCATGATTTGGAAAAGGCACCAAATCAATTTGTTTTGAACAGAAAGTATGTTTTTTTCATAGCACTATGAGGTTTTGAACGACCGAAACCTTTATTTTCACTTATTCGCTAGTTTTAGCGATGAAGTGCTATAAACCACGTGGACACTTTTTTTTTTAAATCTTAGGGTTCGGAAGTTCTAAATAACGTTTGAATTCGATTGATGCAAACGTTCGTTAGGGCGGGGCTTAGGTACCCACTATGGGTTAGTTGGTGGCCAAAAATACAAAATGTTACATTTTTGAACATTTTTTCGCAAATGTTAGTTGAAAAATTCCAAATTTCAAAGCTTGCGTAGTATTTTTAATTTTTGAAATTTTGTTGTATGTTATTGGAAACAAACCCCCGCATTTTTTTAAGCCATTCAGAAGCATGGAGCAAAATTTTGCCGACGAGTTATGATTTTTTTTAAATACCGTCGTCTAGGGTGACATTGGGTCTGTGGGGTAAGATTGGGTCATCCAAAAATGTTGACATTTGTATGACTCAATCTCACCCCCCAGACCCAATGTCACCCCTGATGACGGTGTGATTTTTGTAAAAAAAATCTTTTTCTTAAATTTTTTTGACCTCATTTTTTTATGTAAAATCGAATTTCTAATCGAAAAGTATTTTACAATTTTTGACAAAGGACTTTGTCTTAAAGCTCTATCTGCGGTGTCAATGCAAAATTTTTCGAAAATGTAGCGTTACCGTCGCAAGCCCTCGGCGTGACATTCTGTTTCTGTTGCGTAGATGCCGTGAAAACTATTTAAGCTAAAAATTAGCCTCTGGAGGATTTAGTGTCCATCAGACTTTCATCAAAGACGGACCTTACGTTGGGAATTTTATTGCTCACACACACACACACGCAGGTGGTGCACGAACTTGAGAGGAGGTCCAAGAAGTTATTGACGGTAGCCAGAACGGTCACCGGAATACCGAAATTATTGGGAACAATTTGGTAGGATATCGGCCACACCCGGAGTGGCCAGTGCCCTGTGGGAAGGTTCTACCGGGAGGACATTTACGGAACCATACAAATTTGGGCAATATGGGTATCAAAATTCAAGGTTTTTGATACTGGTAATGAAAATGACCATTTTGGCAGGATTGGCCACACCCGGAGTGGCCAGTGCCCTGAGGAAAGGTTCTACCGGGAGGACATTTACGGAACCATACAAATTTGGGCAATATGGGTATCAAAATTCATGGTTTTTGATACTGGTAATGAAAATGACCATTTTGGCAGGATTGGCCACACCCGGAGTGGCCATTGCCCTGAGGGAAGGTTCTACCGGGAGGACATTTACGGAACCATACAAATTTGGGCAATATGGGTATCAAAATTCATGGTTTTTGATACTGGTAATGAAAATGACCATTTTGGCAGGATTGGCCACATCCGGAGTGGCCATTGCCCTGAGGGAAGGTTCTACCGGGAGGACATTTACGGAACCATACAAATTTGGGCAATATGGGTATCAAAATTCATGGTTTTTGATACTGGTGATGAAAATGGCCATTTTGGCAGAATTGGCCACACCCGGAGTGGCCAGTGCCCTGAGGGAAGGTTCTACCGGGAGGACATTTACGGAACCATACGACTTGGGGCAATATGCGTATCAAAATTCATGGTTTTTGATACTGGTGATGAAAATGGCCATTTTGGCAGGATTGGCCACACCCGGAGTGGCCATTGCCGTGAGGGAATATTCTACCGGGAGGACATTTACGGAACCATACAAATTTGGGCAATATGGGTATCAAAATTCATGGTTTTTGATACTGGTAATGAAAATGACCATTTTGGCAGGATTGGCCACACCCGGAGTGGCCATTGCCCTGAGGGAAGGTTCTACCGGGAGGACATTTACGGAACCATACAAATTTGGGCAATATGGGTATCAAAATTCATGGTTTTTGATACTGGTGATGAAAATGGCCATTTTGGCAGAATTGGCCACACCCGGAGTGGCCAGTGCCCTGAGGGAAGGTTCTACCGGGAGGACATTTACGGAACCATACGACTTGGGGCAATATGCGTATCAAAATTCATGGTTTTTGATACTGGTGATGAAAATGGCCATTTTGGCAGGATTGGCCACACCCGGAGTGGCTATTGCCCTGAGGGAAGGTTCTACCGGGAGGACATTTACGGAACCATACAAATTTGGGCAATATGGGTATCAAAATTCATGGTTTTTGATACTGGTAATGAAAATGGCCATTTTGGCAGGATTGGCCACACCCGGAGTGGCCAGTGCCCTGAGGGAAGGTTCTACCGGGAGGACATTTACGGAACCATACGACTTGGGGCAATATGCGTATCAAAATTCATGGTTTTTGATACTGGTGATGAAAATGGCCATTTTGGCAGAATTGGCCACACACGGAGTGACCATTGCCCTGAGGGAAGGTTCTACCGGGAGGACATTTACGGAACCATACAAATTTGGGCAATATGGGTATCAAAATTCATGGTTTTTGATACTGGTAATGAAAATGACCATTTTGGCAGGATTGGCCACACCCGGAGTGGCCATTGCCCTGAGGGAAGGTTCTACCGGGAGGACATTTACGGAACCATACAAATTTGGGCAATATGGGTATCAAAATTCATGGTTTTTGATACTGGTGATGAAAATGGCCATTTTGGCAGAATTGGCCACACCCGGAGTGGCCAGTGCCCTGAGGGAAGGTTCTACCGGGAGGACATTTACGGAACCATACGACTTGGGGCAATATGCGTATCAAAATTCATGGTTTTTGATACTGGTGATGAAAATGGCCATTTTGGCAGGATTGGCCACACCCGGAGTGGCTATTGCCCTGAGGGAAGGTTCTACCGGGAGGACATTTACGGAACCATACAAATTTGGGCAATATGGGTATCAAAATTCATGGTTTTTGATACTGATAATGAAAATGGCCATTTTGGCAGGATCTGCCACACCCGGAGTGGCCAGTGCCCTGAGGGAAGGTTCTACCGGGAGGACATTTACGGAACCATACGACTTGGGGCAATATGGGTAGGAACCATCCATAAACCACGTGGACACTTTAGGTGGGGGGGGGGGTTATGGCGATTGTCCACGATCCATACAATTTTTTTTTTGTATGGACAATTGTCCACGAGGGGAGGGGGGGGGGGTTTAAAAGATTCCCAAAAAAGTGTCCACGTGGTTTATGGATGGTCCCGTATCGAAATTCATGGTTTTTGAAACCGGTAATGAAAATGGCCATTTTGACCGAATCGGTAACACCCGGAGTGGCCAGTGCCCTCGGGAAGGTTCTACCGTGTCCCCATACGACTTGGGGCAATATAGGTATCAAAATTCATGGTTTTTGAAACTGGTAATGAAAATGGCCATTTTGACTGGATTGGCCACACCCGGAGTGGCTAGTGCCCTCGGGAAGGTTCTACCGGGGGGAAATTAATCGAACCATACGACTTGGGGCAATATGGGTATCAAAATTCATGGTTTTTGAAACTTGTAATGAAAATGGCCATTTTGACCGGATTGGCCACACCTGGAGTGGTCAGTGCCCTCGGGAAGGTTCTACCGTGGGGACATTAATCGAACCATACGACTTGGGGCAATATGGGTATCAAAATTCATGGTTTTTTAAACTGGTAATGAAAATGGCCATTTTGACCGGATTGGCCACACCCGGAGTGGCAATTGCCCTGGGGAAGGTTCTACCGGGGGGGGACATTAATCGAACCATACGACTTGGGGCAATATGGGTATCAAAATTCATGGTTTTTGAAACTTGTAATGAAAATGGCAATTTTGACCGGATTGGCCACACCCGGAGTGGCCAGTGCCCTCGGGAAGGTTCTACCGTGGGGACATTAATCGAACCATACGACTTAGGGCAATATGGGTATTACCACTCCGGGTGTGGCCAATCCGGTCAAAATGGCCATTTTCATTACAAGTTTCAAAACCCATGAATTTTGATACCCATATTGCCCCAAGTCGTATGGTTCGATTAATGTCCCCCCGGTAGAACCTTCCCGAGGGCACTGGCCACTCCGGGTGTGGCCAATCCAGTCAAAATGCCCATTTTCATTACCAGTTTCAAAAACCATGAATTTTGATACCCATATTGCCCCAAGTCGTATGGTTCGATTTATGTCCCCCCGGTAGAACCTTCCCGAGGGCACTGGCCACTCCGGGTGTGGCCAATCCAGTCAAAATGCCCATTTTCATTACCAGTTTCAAAAACCATGAATTTTGATACCCATATTGCCCCAAGTCGTATGGTTCGATTAATGTCCCCCCGGTAGAACCTTCCCGAGGGCACTGGCCACTCCGGGTGTGGCCAATCCAGTCAAAATGCCCATTTCCATTACCAGTTTCAAAAACCATGAATTTTGATACCCATATTGCCCCAAGTCGTATGGTTCGATTTATGTCCCCCCGGTAGAACCTTCCCGAGGGCACTGGCCACTCCGGGTGTGGCCAATCCAGTCAAAATGGCCATTTTCATTACCAGTTTCAAAAACCATGAATTTTGATACCCATATTGCCCCAAGTCGTATGGTTCGATTAATGTCCCCCCGGTAGAACCTTCCCGAGGGCACTGGCCACTCCGGGTGTGGCCAATCCAGTCAAAATGGCCATTTTCATTACCAGTTTCAAAAACCATGAATTTTGATACCCATATTGCCCCAAGTCGTATGGTTTGATTAATGTCCCCCCGGTAGAACCTTCCCGAGGCCACTGGCCACTCCGGGTGTGGCCAATCCAGTCAAAATGGCCATTTTCATTACCAGTTTCAAAAACCATGAATTTTGATACCCATATTGCCCCAAGTTCGATTAATGTCCCCACGGTAGAACCTTCCCGAGGGCACTGACCACTCCGGGTGTGGCCAATCCGGTCAAAATGGCCATTTTCATTACAAGTTTAAAAAACCAAGAATTTTGATACCCATATTGCCCCAAGTCGTATGGTTCGATTAATGTCCCCCCGGTAGAACCTTCCCGAGGGCACTGGCCACTCCGGGTGTGGCCAATCCAGTCAAAATGCCCATTTTCATTACCAGTTTCAAAAACCATGAATTTTGATACCCATATTGCCCCAAGTCGTATGGTTCGATTAATGTCCCCCCGGTAGAACCTTCCCGAGGGCACTGGCCACTCCGGGTGTGGCCAATCCAGTCAAAATGCCCATTTCCATTACCAGTTTCAAAAACCATGAATTTTGATACCCATATTGCCCCAAGTCGTATGGTTCGATTAATGTCCCCCCGGTAGAACCTTCCCGAGGGCACTGGCCACTCCGGGTGTGGCCAATCCAGTCAAAATGGCCATTTTCATTACCAGTTTCAAAAATCATGAATTTTGATACCCATATTGGCCCAAGTCGTATGGTTCGATTAATGTCCCCCCGGTAGAACCTTCCCGAGGGCACTGGCCACTCCGGGTGTGGCCAATCCAGTCAAAATGACCATTTTCATTACCAGTTTCAAAAACCATGAATTTTGATACCCATATTGCCCCAAGTCGTATGGTTCGATTAATGTCCCCCCGGTAGAACCTTCCCGAGGGCACTGGCCACTCCGGGTGTGGCCAATCCAGTCAAAATGCCCATTTCCATTACCAGTTTCAAAAACCATGAATTTTGATACCCATATTGCCCCAAGTCGTATGGTTCGATTAATGTCCTCCCGGTAGAACCTTCCCGAGGGCACTGGCCACTCCGGGTGTGGCCAATATCCTATAAATGTGGTCCCAAGCCCATTGCCCCAAATCATTCTGGTCCGGTGACTGTCCTTACAATCTTCATAAGAACAGAATTCCTCCCAATTTAGTGCACAAACTGTGTCTTTCAATGTGTGCGTGTGTGTGTGTGTGAGCAATAAAATTACCACCGTGGATCCGCTTTTGTCGAAACCTCGTAAGGCACTGAATTATTCTGAGGCTATCTGTTAGCTTAAATAGTTCGCATGAAATGTGGCAACAGTGGTGCAACATTCTCGCGTGACAGTTCCACGTAAACAGGAGAGGAGGCAAAATTTGCACCATGTTGCCACATTTCATGCGAACTATTTAAGCTAACAGATAGCCTCAGAATAATTCAGTGCCTTACGAGGTTTCGACAAAAGCGGATCCACGGTGGTAATTTTATTGCTCACACACACACACACGCACACATTGAAAGACACAGTTTGTGCACTAAATTGGGAGGAATTCTGTTCTTATGAAGATTGTAAGGACAGTCACCGGACCAGAATGATTTGGGGCAATGGGCTTGGGACCACATTTATAGGATATTGGCCACACCCGGAGTGGCCAGTGCCCTCGGGAAGGTTCTACCGGGGGGACATTAATCGAACCATACGACTTGGGGCAATATGGGTATCAAAATTCATGGTTTTTTAAACTGGTAATGGAAATGGGCATTTTGACTGGATTGGCCACACCCGGAGTGGCCAGTGCCCTCGGGAAGGTTATACCGTGGGGACATTAATCGAACCATACGACTTGGGGCAATATGGGTATCAAAATTCATGGTTTTTTAAACTGGTAATGGAAATGGGCATTTTGACTGGATTGGCCACACCCGGAGTGGCCAGTGCCCTCGGGAAGGTTCTACCGTGGGGACATTAATCGAACCATACGACTTGGGGCAATATGGGTATCAAAATTCATGGTTTTTGAAACTGGTAATGAAAATGGCCATTATGACTGGATTGGCCACACCCGGAGTGGCCAGTGCCCTCGGGAAGGTTCTACCGTGGGGACATTAATCGAACCATACGACTTGGGGCAATATGGGTATCAAAATTCATGGTTTTTGAAACTGGTAATGAAAATGGCCATTATGACTGGATTGGCCACACCCGGAGTGGCCAGTGCCCTCGGGAAGGTTCTACCGGGGGACATTAATCGAACCATACAACTTGGGCCAATATGGGTATCAAAATTCATGGTTTTTTAAACTGGTAATGGAAATGGGCATTTTGACTGGATTGGCCACACCCGGAGTGGCCAGTGCCCTCGGGAAGGTTCTACCGTGGGGACATTAATCGAACCATACGACTTGGGGCAATATGGGTATCAAAATTCATGGTTTTTGAAACTGGTAATGAAAATGGCCATTATGACTGGATTGGCCACACCCGGAGTGGCCAGTGCCCTCGGGAAGGTTCTACCGGGGGGACATTAATCGAACCATACGACTTGGGGCAATATGGGTATCAAAATTCATGGTTTTTGAAACTGGTAATGAAAATGGCCATTTTGACTGGATTGGCCACACCCGGAGTGGCCAGTGCCCTCGGGAAGGTTCTACCGTGGGGACATTAATCGAACCATACGACTTGGGGCAATATGGGTATCAAAATTCATGGTTTTTGAAACTGGTAATGAAAATGGCCATTATGACTGGATTGGCCACACCCGGAGTGGCCAGTGCCCTCGGGAAGGTTCTACCGGGGGGACATTAATCGAACCATACAACTTGGGCCAATATGGGTATCAAAATTCATGGTTTTTTAAACTGGTAATGGAAATGGGCATTTTGACTGGATTGGCCACACCCGGAGTGGCCAGTGCCCTCGGGAAGGTTCTACCGTGGGGACATTAATCGAACCATACGACTTGGGGCAATATGGGTATCAAAATTCATGGTTTTTGAAACTGGTAATGAAAATGGCCATTATGACTGGATTGGCCACACCCGGAGTGGCCAGTGCCCTCGGGAAGGTTCTACCGGGGGGACATTAATCGAACCATACGACTTGGGGCAATATGGGTATCAAAATTCATGGTTTTTGAAACTGGTAATGAAAATGGCCATTTTGACTGGATTGGCCACACCCGGAGTGGCCAGTGCCCTCGGGAAGGTTCTACCGTGGGGACATTAATCGAACCATACGACTTGGGGCAATATGGGTATCAAAATTCATGGTTTTTGAAACTGGTAATGAAAATGGCCATTATGACTGGATTGGCCACACCCGGAGTGGCCAGTGCCCTCGGGAAGGTTCTACCGGGGGGACATTAATCGAACCATACAACTTGGGCCAATATGGGTATCAAAATTCATGGTTTTTTAAACTTGTAATGAAAATGGCCATTTTGACCGGATTGGCCACACCCGGAGTGGCCAGTGCCCTCGGGAAGGTTCTACCGTGGGGACATTAATCGAACTTGGGGCAATATGGGTATCAAAATTCATGGTTTTTGAAACTGGTAATGAAAATGGCCATTTTGACTGGATTGGCCACACCCGGAGTGGCCAGTGCCCTCGGGAAGGTTCTACCGTGGGGACATTAATCGAACCATACGACTTGGGGCAATATGGGTATCAAAATTCATGGTTTTTTAAACTGGTAATGGAAATGGGCATTTTGACTGGATTGGCCACACCCGGAGTGGCCAGTGCCCTCGGGAAGGTTCTACCGTGGGGACATTAATCGAACCATACGACTTGGGGCAATATGGGTATAAAAATTCATGGTTTTTGAAACTTGTAATGAAAATGGCCATTATGACTGGATTGGCCACACCCGGAGTGGCCAGTGTCCTCGGGAGGTTCTACCGGGGGACATTAATCGAACCATACGACTTGGGGCAATATGGGTATCAAAATTCATGGTTTTTGAAACTGGTAATGAAAATGGCCATTTTGACCGGATTGGCCACACCCGGAGTGGCCAGTGCCCTCGGGAAGGTTCTACCGGGGGACATTAATCGAACCATACGACTTGGGCCAATATGGGTATCAAAATTCATGGTTTTTTAAACTGGTAATGGAAATGGGCATTTTGACTGGATTGGCCACACCCGGAGTGGCCAGTGCCCTCGGGAAGGTTCTACCGTGGGGACATTAATCGAACCATACGACTTGGGGCAATATGGGTATCAAAATTCATGGTTTTTGAAACTGGTAATGGCCAGTGCCCTCGGGAAGGTTCTACCGGGGGGACATTAATCGAACCATACGACTTGGGCCAATATGGGTATCAAAATTCATGGTTTTTGATACTGGTGATGAAAATGGCCATTTTGACAGGATTGGCCACACTCGGAGTGGCCATGGCCCTGAGGGAAGGTACTACCGGGGGACATTTATTGAACCATTCGACTTGGGGCAATATGGGTATCAAAATTCATGGTTTTTGACACTGGTGATGAAAATGGCCATTTTGACAGGATTGGCCACACTCGGAGTGGCCAGTGCCCTCGGGAAGGTTCTACCGGGGGGACATTTATTGAACCTTTCGACTTGGGGCAATATGGGTATCAAAATTCATGGTTTTTGAAACTGGTAATGGAAATGGGCATTTTGACTGGATTGGCCACACCCGGAGTGGCCAGTGCCCTCGGGAAGGTTCTACCGTGGGGACATTAATCGAACCATACGACTTGGGGCAGTATGGGTATCAAAATTCATGGTTTTTGATACTGGACATGAAAATTACCATTTTGATTGGACATTTGCCGAACCATACTTGTTTTGGCAATTTATTTCCACAGAGGTGCCAAAGATTGAAAACATTTTATAGGAATAAATTATTCAGGATTTAATACATAGGCAATGTTTTAAAAATATAAAATAAAATAGAATATTTTTTAGGAGTTTTGTACAAAGTTCTTTGTCATATTGGTCATGTAGAACATAACCACCTGCACCTTTTTTTTATTAAGTGCACCGCTTTCAAAATATAGCCATAAAAAGAATTTGAACTATTGTTTTCGAAAAGATCGGAAAATTCCAAAAATGTTTCATATTTTAACATTGAAAACCTTTTTCTTTCATCCGCTGTAGCACAGCGACGAAATTGTAGGAAATTTTCTGAACTTATCGAAAAAATTAACAATTATGGAAACTACTTAAAAAATCAAAAAACATGAATTTTCCTGACAAAATTTAACTTTGAATGGCTATACAAAATTGTAAAGCACTTTTCGATTGCAATTTCGATTTTACATAAAGAAATAAGGTCAAAAATCACTATTTAAAAAAATCATTTTGTCGGGGGTTTGTCCTCTAAAACATATAGGGGAACAGCATCTAATTCCAGCGTGTCTCTAATGTTGGCAGGTCAGAACTTTGACATTCAATTAAAGATAATTAAAAACGTTTTCAACTGAATTGGAGTGACAAAATAGCTCAATAAGAAGTGAGCAAGCAAGTTTCCATCAAAAGTTTTGCAAAATAAGTTGTTTAAATAGTGAAAATCAGCTAATTGGATGGAGTTAGGAGCGAGTGCTTAACCTGCCAAACATACGAGAATTTCCCCTTTTTTTAAATTAAAAAATACTGATTTTGGGACATTGTTTTTTTGTGGAAAAAGTTAATTAAACAATCATCAGATTTGTTTTCCATCTACCTATTTTTTCTGAATAATCCTCATCAATGCCTACAACTTTGCCCAAGACACCAAATCAATCAAAAAATTCCTTCAAATGATACAGATTCTCTAATATTTACGTACCGTTTTTGTATGAACAGCTGCCAAAATTGTATGGAGACTTTTATGGGTGAATCAATTACACAAAATGGCTTCTTTGATGATAGGGAAGGCCCCCACAAAGTTTTTGACAAATCAAATATACAAAAAATAAAAACGGTCGAAATCGGCCGATTTCCTAGAGAATTGATCACTAGTTCAGTTGTTTTGCAAAAATTAGTTTTCAAAAAATGTAAGATTTGACGAAAACAAAAATTTCAGCGAAAAAATAACTTATTGCAGAATTGCACACCGAAAGTTTGCAAAAAATCTGAAGATTTTTTAATAAACATAGACATGCTAAAAATGATTCTAAATGCAAGGGAATGCATTTTAAATTGATTTCAGCTGATTGCCCTTGATGACCTGATAAAAAATAAATTTGTGCCTTTGCAGGTGCTCAAGTGTCAAACCCGTTGACCGTACCGTGATTAACTCAATTTGGTTGAAATTAAACTGTGCAAAACTAAATGATAAATTGCCACTTTTGCTAAATGACCCGCACCCGACAATGCAATTAAAAAATAAGGGGGGCGGATAACCTCATTTACATAACCGCATCATCACGTGTGGTCACGTTGACCTTGCCACTATCGGGGGCCCTACCTGCAGTGAGTTCCGCCGGATGCAGTTGTCACTGTAGCGGACACTGTTGGTCGCGTGCAGGGCACCCTTGTAACGCTTGGACTGCATCATGGACCGTGCTCGGAGCTGGAAAAAAAGAGAAAAAAAAGAGTTGAAAAAACAACAGTTCTATTACAAGGGACCAAGGGTTTGCTCACACAGGTGAGTTTTGATTTTATCAACATGCCGCAATTTTTTTTACTTTGAATTTAGCTTTTTATTATTGCTGTTTTTAAACACCTTCAAAAAAGAAAAATAATTAATAAAAAAAAAGTTCCACTGTACTCGACTACCATGTGGTGCATTATAGATGAGGCAATTAGCATAAATTACAATGTTCCGTGCAGCACTCGACCGTTTTCTCGTATCACGGCGTCGAACTCCTGGGCTGGGTGGAGAATATCTTACCTGGCGATCCTTTCCCGGTGCGCCGTCTTGTTCCATAAATATAACTTAAGCCAATTGCAAGTCTGATAACGCGTTCTTCGTGTTCAATAGCAATCTCGCCGGCAATGAGAATCACGGCAGGTGTAAGCAACGTCTGCAAAAAATTCCCGCTTTTTCTCTGCCTCTCTTAAGAAGTCAATTGATGAGAATAAGCCGCTCTAATGAGCTTACATTCTGCTTTATTAATGAACTCGTGAGGGTTTTTTTTCATAAAATTATTTTTATTAGGTCCTTTTCGGTACTGGGACCTGGTTAGGACCGAGTCAGCTTTTGCAATTACATTGTTCTTAATGCTAAGAGTAATGACAGAGGATCTTGCAAGGGATCTTGTGTGTAAATGTTAGTGGGAGGGGAGCTCGTGAGGTTGAGTGAGGCAAGATTTTGCATGCAGAGATGAAATCTGGTGTCTGGGATTATTTTGAATCATGGCTTCAAGTTTTGGTTCAATATAAGCAGAGATAAGCCCAATTTCCTAAAATAAATAGTGACTTTCTCCAAAATTCTTGATTTAATTCCCTTTCACCTGATGGGCACTACCTACTGAGTTTTTTGAATGTTATAGAATAATTTGCATGAATTTCGTCAAAACTTGTTATAATTTTTATGTTTCAATAAAATATTATCATCATAAAAATTATCAGAGTAGGCAGTGTTCAATTTTATTATTTTTTTGCATCTTAGTCGAAACATTTTGTAGTAAAAACCAGATTTGTTGTAAAATTTGTTATACCGAGCGCACAAAAATCAAAAATTAGAAAAAATGTTTTGGATTTACCAGAAACCATGATGAATAAAGTTGAGAAAAGTGGGTAAAGGATATGGAAATTTCAAGATAAAACAGCTGGAAATTAATTGCAATTCGTCTGTGAAAATAGAAACAAAAACAAGATTGTACAAAAATTAACAATTATAAACAATTATAAAATGCAGATTTTTTTTACAAGGCTCAAAAATTGCTCTGACCCCTTTTTGATTTGCATGAAACTTTTTCATATGGGATTATTTTCCTTGAGCCTTGATCACGAATCCGAGGTCCGTTTTTCGATATCTTGTGACGGAGAAAAAAGAAAAAAGACGTGTTTTTTTATAATTTGCAGTCTGAAATGGTGATGATTTGGAATATTTGTGTCAAAAGGACTTTAAAAACTTATTTTTTGCAATTCCGTCGTGAAACTACTTACTTTTCCTGTCATTCTTGAACGACGAAATAGCCTACTTTTCTGTACCAAAAATAACAGAATCGAATATCAACACTTTTCAAAATAAATGCTGAAAAGTTCTACTTTTCAGCACTGAAATGGGTGCTGAAAAGTTGAACTTTTCAGCACTTGTTTCGAAAAGTAACACTTTTCAACATTGTTTTGATTTAAACGATTTATTGACAAATACATGAAAATTTTACTTAAAATTTCACTCAATGGGTGTTTTTCGGAATTGCAAAAAATGTTGTATGGAACTTGTTGCAAAACTTGATTTTTTCAGCACTCGTCGTATTTATCCAACTCGGTGAACCTCGTTGGGTAAATGTACGACTCGTGCTGAAAAAATCCTCTTTTTGCAACTTGTTGCATAAACTACTATTTCATCAAAAAACACAAAATTAGATTAGAAAAACACAAAATTAGTTTTAAAACCTCTGTTTTTTCATTCCTCAACTGTAAAAATATTGGGGCATACCATTTTATGGGAAATTTATTGTACTTTTCGAATCTGCAAAAAACCAGAAAGTTCATTTTCTCAATTAGATTAAAAAATGCACTTGGAAATTTCATGGTATTTGTTACTTTGCAGGGCTATTTTTTAGAGCGTAAGAAAGTTTAACAAAGTTGTAGATCGGAAAATTAAAAAAATGTGATGTATAAACATAAGGCGTTTGCTTGTAAACATTAAGAGTTTTGTCATTGCGGTACTAGAGATATCGCAGTTTGAAAATGGAGTTTTTAATTGCTTGATTTAATGGTATCAACAGTCCCACCAAATTTGAGCTTGGTCAAAAAAATTGATTCCAATTTTACACCATTTTGTGCATAATTGAGGTGTAATGACCCATTTGGTGATAAGAACATTTTAAGGGCGAGTTTTTCACCGATGTGAAACAGGTCGTATCGAGGTGCTCCGATTTGGATGAAACTTTCAGGGTTTGTTTGTCTATACATGAGATGAACTCATGCCAAATATGAGCCCTCTACGACAAAGGGAAGTGGGGTAAAACAGGCATTGAAGTTTAAGGTCGAAAAAACATAAAAAATCTTAAAATTGCTCGCATTTCCGTAAAACTTCATCAATTCCAACTCTCTTAGATGTATTCGAAAGGTATTTTGAAGCCCTTCAAAATGTGCTATAGACATCTAGGATTGGTTTGACTTTTTCTTATAGCTTTTGCAAATTACTGTTAAAAATGGATTTTTTTTAAAACCTTAATAATTTTTGGCAACAGCCTCCAACACCCATCCCAAGTAACATTTTTTTCCAGGAGTTCTACAAGAGCTCTTCAAGATAGCTACAGCATAGCAGTTTGGACCGCGGTAGGATAAAATTCTCTTCAAAACTTCTTCAGGAGTTTGGAAGAGTACTTGAAGAGAATTTTATCCTACCGCGGTCCAAACTGCTATGCTGTAGCTATCTTGAAGAGCTCTTGTAGAACTCCTGGGAAAAAATGTTACTTGGGATACTCCCATAGGTCAAAAGTTAGGGAATTTCATGGACTATAAGCCTACGGTATTAACTTTTTGGCCAATCGCAGTTTTTCTCATAGTTTTACGATTTTTCTAGAACAAACATTTTACAACGTTAGTTTTTGCCCTGTAGGCCAAGAAGACGGCACTTTTTGGTCTCAATTTTGTCATATTCGGAATCCTCGGACAATTTCACGTGAGTTAGAAGTATTGGAGTTGTAAATTTGATTGAAAAAAATGCCATTTGGAATAAATAAAAATATTTTTTAACATTTTGTCGGATTAGGGGTAAAACAGATATTCGCCTACTTGATACAGCATTTGACGTTTTGATCACAGAATAAACCAAATCTAACTTTTTTTCAAAAATGTTTTATGTAATTATTTTTTAAAATCAAATTTACAACTCCAATACTTCTAACTTACGTGAAATTGTCCGAAATCCATGTCCATGAAATTACCTATCTTTTGACCTATGAGAGTATGGGTGTTGGAGGCTGTTGCAAAAAGATATTAAGGTTTTAAAAAAATACATTTTTGACAGTAATTTGCAAAAGCTAAGAGAAAAAGTCGAACCAATCTTGGATGTCTATGGTACATTTTGAAGTGCTTCAAAAGACCTTTCGAATGCATCTAAGAGAGTTGGAATTAATCAAGTTTTACGGAAATGCGATCAATTTTAAGATTTTTTATGTTTTTTCGACCTCAAACTTCAAAGCCCGTTTTACCCCACTTCCCTTTGTCGTAGAGGGCTCATATTTGGCATGAGTTCATCTCATGCATAGACAAACAAACGCTGAAAGTTTCATCCAAATCGGAGCACCTCGATACGACCTCTAGAACAAACCGAGCAATATTTACAAATACTATCTCTTAAGCAAATGTGATTTTCAGAAATTGCGAAAATTTCTCGAATAAATTTTTGTTTTTCATATTTTTTCAGAGATTATAACTGTTATTAAATGAATACGCTCTATTTATTTACAAAATGCTATTAATACATATTTGTTTCAGAAGGAAAAACGTTTCAGAACTGAGATTTTTTAAAAATTACCCCGCTTTTCGAATCTTGTATTTTTTTTCAATTTCAAAGGAGAAAGACTTTATTTAGGCCCACAATTCTCGTTGTAATGATTTGACAAACGGAAATTAAATTTCGCCCAAGAACTCACCACTCATTGTTGACAGAGCGAAATTAAATAAAAGTAATCCGAAGCGAGCCCAAACTCGCTCCCAACCAGTTTGATTGAGTATTTGAACATATTTCCGGCGTTACTCGCACACATTATCCATCATTATACGACGACGCCGTGCGTAGCAGTGATGACGCCAGCAGAATTTATGTGCTTCTTGAGTTTATCAAATCCTGAGATTAGAGGAAAATTGGGCTGACATTCAAGCAAATAAATAAATGGTTATTATTACAAAATTTCCAACAAGGTATGAAAAAGGAAGAAAAAAACTTTCCAGATTTTAATCCAATCTTAGGCAACTTCTGAAGAAAACCACCTTTCCCCTACAGAGCACCCTTGGAAGGGAGAGATTGATGAGCTCGTGTCGGTTCTTCGGTCTGATTATTGACTCGTGCGGCGAAATTACGCATTTTCATGATCCTCCAACAGGTCGGCGCTGCTGGGTGGGTTTGTGCAAACATCGTGCAAGTCCTTGTTGATTTATTGAGTTAAATTTACGCGCAGCGAGAGGTGCTTTTCTTCAGGTGAAGCCTGCTGGAAGAGATTGAAGCAACAGTCGTTTAACTTTACGAGCGATAACAAAATTTCTGACGAGGACTTTTGAGAGAGTCTGGCGTGCCTAATTTAATATTTATTTGTTGTTACGATACATGACCTGGAAGTTGTTACGGTATATACTTGTAATCCATTAAATTTTTATAAATGTTGGTTTTTAGATGAACATTTTGAAAATCATTTTTAAGGAGTATGCCAAATATGCTCAACTTAATTTTCTTCCTAGTTTTTCAACAATGTCAATATATCCCTTTTTTCTAAAAAGCTTATAAAGTATACTTCTAGCAGATTAAATTTCCTCACCCTTGAGTTTTGAGCTGCATTAGCCAATAAAGGGAGATGAAAGGCACGTCAGATTGTCGCTCATAACACGCGGGGAATGACATGTATTTTCATCGAGCACCTTATGTTGGAATATCAGCACCTCAGCACACTTCTAAAAAGCGTATTCTGCTAAAATTGGTGAAAAATAAAGTTTTGCAAATAAGTTAAAAAAATAAAATCACATATTAGATGTAAATAGGACCGAATCCTTAACCAGCCAAACAACTATTTCCCATACGTATAACTAATGCAAGAAACAAAAGGGTAAAGGCTGAGGGAGCAGTTTATAGGTGCTACAGGTGGCATCGATTTTTATCGCACCGTTTGTTGCATAAGTTAGAAGACGGTTAATATTTAATACGGTCTTTCACACATGTAACTATAATTGTAATGTTAAATATTGAAACGAGATAAAATATGAAAATTACTAAAATAACCACGAATTTTGTAAACTCAAAAATATGAAAATGCAGGTTTCCCCATAATAATTTTCAAGGTTGTTAACGTTATCGTTAATTATCGGCGATAATTTTATCGACAATAACGGACGATAAATTATATTCACTATATTTCTAAAATTGACTTAAATCAACCAAATTATGTTGAATTTTCAAGCTTCCTCTTTGTAAATATATTTTGATAATATGGTTAGTTTCAAAGTATAAATACTTAAAAAAAATAACAAAATACCGTAGTTTTTGAAAGTACTCAAATTTTTATAATTTGCGATATGGTTATCAAACGATTCGAAATTATGCATGCTTTTTCACTGTTTTAGAGTTTTTTGAATGAATTACTCAAATTTTCACAAAATACTTTATTTTCTCGAAAACACTATAATGTTTATGATTCGCAATATGGGTATCAAACGATTCAAAATTTTGCATGTAATTTAACTGTTTTAGAATTTTTTGAACGAAATACTGATTTTTTCACAAAATACCGTATTTTCTCAAAAATACTCAAATTTGTATGATTCGCAATATGGGTATCAAACGATTCGAAATTTTGCATGCATTTTCACTGATTTAGAGTTTTTTGAATGAATTACTCAAATTTTTACAAAATACTGTATTTTCTCGAAAATACTCAAATATTTATGATTCGCAATATGGTATCCAACGAGTTTTTTGAATGAGATACTCAAATTCTCAAAAAATACCGTATTTTATCAAACATGTTCCAATTTTTATGATTCGCAATATGGGGATCAAACGATTCGAAATTTTGCAAGAATTTTTAACTGTTTTAGAGTTTTTTGAATGAAGTACTAAAATTTTAACAAAATACCGTATTTTCTCGAAAATACTAAAAGTTTTATGATTCGCAAATTTTTATTTTTTGTGTACCGTATTTTTTCTAAAACACTATTTTATTTATATTTTGCAATATGGGTATTAAACGATTCGAAATATTGCATACATTTTCACTGTTTTAGAGTTTTTTGAATGAAATACTCAAATTTTATTTAAAATTTCAAGAAAATACGGTATTTTGTGAAAATTTTACTACAGTCTCGACTCGATTATCCGAAGCCTTGATTATCCGAAGTTTCGATTATCCGAAGTTCGATTATCCTAAGGTTTGTATAGAACTTCGGAAAATCAAATCACGATCAATAATTTTTTTCTTTTTTTTCTTTTTCTTGTTTTAAACATTAAATTCGAGTTATGTGACTCCATTTTAGTCATATTTGAATAGTTGGGATCTGGTACATTTCGCCGAATGTCGTTTCGCCGAAGGTCGTTTCGCCGAAGGTCGTTTCGCCGAAGGTCGTTTCGCCGAATGGTACGTTTCGCCGAAAGTCGTTTCGCCGAATTGACATTTCGCTGAATTTTTTAGGTACTGTTTGGGGGTCATCCAAAAATCACGTAGACGCTGAGGTGGTTGTGTGGGGGTTGTTTTGACAAAGGACTTTGTCTTAAAGCTCTATCTGCGGTGTCAATGCAAAATTTTTCGAAAATGTAGCGTTACCGTCGCAAGCCCTCGGCGTGACATTCTGTTTCTGTTGCGTAGATGCCGTGAAAACTATTTAAGCTAAAAATTAGCCTCTGGAGGATTTAGTGTCCATCAGACTTTCATCAAAGACGGACCTTACGTTGGGAATTTTATTGCTCACACACACACACACGCAGGTGGTGCACGAACTTGAGAGGAGGTCCAAGAAGTTATTGACGGTAGCCAGAACGGTCACCGGAATACCGAAATTATTGGGAACAATTTGGTAGGATATCGGCCACACCCGGAGTGGCCAGTGCCCTGTGGGAAGGTTCTACCGGGAGGACATTTACGGAACCATACAAATTTGGGCAATATGGGTATCAAAATTCAAGGTTTTTGATACTGGTAATGAAAATGACCATTTTGGCAGGATTGGCCACACCCGGAGTGGCCAGTGCCCTGAGGAAAGGTTCTACCGGGAGGACATTTACGGAACCATACAAATTTGGGCAATATGGGTATCAAAATTCATGGTTTTTGATACTGGTAATGAAAATGACCATTTTGGCAGGATTGGCCACACCCGGAGTGGCCATTGCCCTGAGGGAAGGTTCTACCGGGAGGACATTTACGGAACCATACAAATTTGGGCAATATGGGTATCAAAATTCATGGTTTTTGATACTGGTAATGAAAATGACCATTTTGGCAGGATTGGCCACATCCGGAGTGGCCATTGCCCTGAGGGAAGGTTCTACCGGGAGGACATTTACGGAACCATACAAATTTGGGCAATATGGGTATCAAAATTCATGGTTTTTGATACTGGTGATGAAAATGGCCATTTTGGCAGAATTGGCCACACCCGGAGTGGCCAGTGCCCTGAGGGAAGGTTCTACCGGGAGGACATTTACGGAACCATACGACTTGGGGCAATATGCGTATCAAAATTCATGGTTTTTGATACTGGTGATGAAAATGGCCATTTTGGCAGGATTGGCCACACCCGGAGTGGCCATTGCCGTGAGGGAATATTCTACCGGGAGGACATTTACGGAACCATACAAATTTGGGCAATATGGGTATCAAAATTCATGGTTTTTGATACTGGTAATGAAAATGACCATTTTGGCAGGATTGGCCACACCCGGAGTGGCCATTGCCCTGAGGGAAGGTTCTACCGGGAGGACATTTACGGAACCATACAAATTTGGGCAATATGGGTATCAAAATTCATGGTTTTTGATACTGGTGATGAAAATGGCCATTTTGGCAGAATTGGCCACACCCGGAGTGGCCAGTGCCCTGAGGGAAGGTTCTACCGGGAGGACATTTACGGAACCATACGACTTGGGGCAATATGCGTATCAAAATTCATGGTTTTTGATACTGGTGATGAAAATGGCCATTTTGGCAGGATTGGCCACACCCGGAGTGGCTATTGCCCTGAGGGAAGGTTCTACCGGGAGGACATTTACGGAACCATACAAATTTGGGCAATATGGGTATCAAAATTCATGGTTTTTGATACTGGTAATGAAAATGGCCATTTTGGCAGGATTGGCCACACCCGGAGTGGCCAGTGCCCTGAGGGAAGGTTCTACCGGGAGGACATTTACGGAACCATACGACTTGGGGCAATATGCGTATCAAAATTCATGGTTTTTGATACTGGTGATGAAAATGGCCATTTTGGCAGAATTGGCCACACACGGAGTGACCATTGCCCTGAGGGAAGGTTCTACCGGGAGGACATTTACGGAACCATACAAATTTGGGCAATATGGGTATCAAAATTCATGGTTTTTGATACTGGTAATGAAAATGACCATTTTGGCAGGATTGGCCACACCCGGAGTGGCCATTGCCCTGAGGGAAGGTTCTACCGGGAGGACATTTACGGAACCATACAAATTTGGGCAATATGGGTATCAAAATTCATGGTTTTTGATACTGGTGATGAAAATGGCCATTTTGGCAGAATTGGCCACACCCGGAGTGGCCAGTGCCCTGAGGGAAGGTTCTACCGGGAGGACATTTACGGAACCATACGACTTGGGGCAATATGCGTATCAAAATTCATGGTTTTTGATACTGGTGATGAAAATGGCCATTTTGGCAGGATTGGCCACACCCGGAGTGGCTATTGCCCTGAGGGAAGGTTCTACCGGGAGGACATTTACGGAACCATACAAATTTGGGCAATATGGGTATCAAAATTCATGGTTTTTGATACTGATAATGAAAATGGCCATTTTGGCAGGATCTGCCACACCCGGAGTGGCCAGTGCCCTGAGGGAAGGTTCTACCGGGAGGACATTTACGGAACCATACGACTTGGGGCAATATGGGTAGGAACCATCCATAAACCACGTGGACACTTTAGGTGGGGGGGGGGGTTATGGCGATTGTCCACGATCCATACAATTTTTTTTTTGTATGGACAATTGTCCACGAGGGGAGGGGGGGGGGGGTTTAAAAGATTCCCAAAAAAGTGTCCACGTGGTTTATGGATGGTCCCGTATCGAAATTCATGGTTTTTGAAACCGGTAATGAAAATGGCCATTTTGACCGAATCGGTAACACCCGGAGTGGCCAGTGCCCTCGGGAAGGTTCTACCGTGTCCCCATACGACTTGGGGCAATATAGGTATCAAAATTCATGGTTTTTGAAACTGGTAATGAAAATGGCCATTTTGACTGGATTGGCCACACCCGGAGTGGCTAGTGCCCTCGGGAAGGTTCTACTGGGGGGAAATTAATCGAACCATACGACTTGGGGCAATATGGGTATCAAAATTCATGGTTTTTGAAACTTGTAATGAAAATGGCCATTTTGACCGGATTGGCCACACCTGGAGTGGTCAGTGCCCTCGGGAAGGTTCTACCGTGGGGACATTAATCGAACCATACGACTTGGGGCAATATGGGTATCAAAATTCATGGTTTTTTAAACTGGTAATGAAAATGGCCATTTTGACCGGATTGGCCACACCCGGAGTGGCAATTGCCCTGGGGAAGGTTCTACCGGGGGGGGGGGACATTAATCGAACCATACGACTTGGGGCAATATGGGTATCAAAATTCATGGTTTTTGAAACTTGTAATGAAAATGGCAATTTTGACCGGATTGGCCACACCCGGAGTGGCCAGTGCCCTCGGGAAGGTTCTACCGTGGGGACATTAATCGAACCATACGACTTAGGGCAATATGGGTATTACCACTCCGGGTGTGGCCAATCCGGTCAAAATGGCCATTTTCATTACAAGTTTCAAAAACCATGAATTTTGATACCCATATTGCCCCAAGTCGTATGGTTCGATTAATGTCCCCCGGTAGAACCTTCCCGAGGGCACTGGCCACTCCGGGTGTGGCCAATCCAGTCAAAATGCCCATTTTCATTACCAGTTTCAAAAACCATGAATTTTGATACCCATATTGCCCCAAGTCGTATGGTTCGATTTATGTCCCCCCGGTAGAACCTTCCCGAGGGCACTGGCCACTCCGGGTGTGGCCAATCCAGTCAAAATGCCCATTTTCATTACCAGTTTCAAAAACCATGAATTTTGATACCCATATTGCCCCAAGTCGTATGGTTCGATTAATGTCCCCCCGGTAGAACCTTCCCGAGGGCACTGGCCACTCCGGGTGTGGCCAATCCAGTCAAAATGCCCATTTCCATTACCAGTTTCAAAAACCATGAATTTTGATACCCATATTGCCCCAAGTCGTATGGTTCGATTTATGTCCCCCCGGTAGAACCTTCCCGAGGGCACTGGCCACTCCGGGTGTGGCCAATCCAGTCAAAATGGCCATTTTCATTACCAGTTTCAAAAACCATGAATTTTGATACCCATATTGCCCCAAGTCGTATGGTTCGATTAATGTCCCCCCGGTAGAACCTTCCCGAGGGCACTGGCCACTCCGGGTGTGGCCAATCCAGTCAAAATGGCCATTTTCATTACCAGTTTCAAAAACCATGAATTTTGATACCCATATTGCCCCAAGTCGTATGGTTTGATTAATGTCCCCCCGGTAGAACCTTCCCGAGGCCACTGGCCACTCCGGGTGTGGCCAATCCAGTCAAAATGGCCATTTTCATTACCAGTTTCAAAAACCATGAATTTTGATACCCATATTGCCCCAAGTTCGATTAATGTCCCCACGGTAGAACCTTCCCGAGGGCACTGGCCACTCCGGGTGTGGCCAATCCGGTCAAAATGGCCATTTTCATTACAAGTTTAAAAAACCAAGAATTTTGATACCCATATTGCCCCAAGTCGTATGGTTCGATTAATGTCCCCCCGGTAGAACCTTCCCGAGGGCACTGGCCACTCCGGGTGTGGCCAATCCAGTCAAAATGCCCATTTTCATTACCAGTTTCAAAAACCATGAATTTTGATACCCATATTGCCCCAAGTCGTATGGTTCGATTAATGTCCCCCCGGTAGAACCTTCCCGAGGGCACTGGCCACTCCGGGTGTGGCCAATCCAGTCAAAATGCCCATTTCCATTACCAGTTTCAAAAACCATGAATTTTGATACCCATATTGCCCCAAGTCGTATGGTTCGATTAATGTCCCCCCGGTAGAACCTTCCCGAGGGCACTGGCCACTCCGGGTGTGGCCAATCCAGTCAAAATGGCCATTTTCATTACCAGTTTCAAAAATCATGAATTTTGATACCCATATTGGCCCAAGTCGTATGGTTCGATTAATGTCCCCCCGGTAGAACCTTCCCGAGGGCACTGGCCACTCCGGGTGTGGCCAATCCAGTCAAAATGACCATTTTCATTACCAGTTTCAAAAACCATGAATTTTGATACCCATATTGCCCCAAGTCGTATGGTTCGATTAATGTCCCCCCGGTAGAACCTTCCCGAGGGCACTGGCCACTCCGGGTGTGGCCAATCCAGTCAAAATGCCCATTTCCATTACCAGTTTCAAAAACCATGAATTTTGATACCCATATTGCCCCAAGTCGTATGGTTCGATTAATGTCCTCCCGGTAGAACCTTCCCGAGGGCACTGGCCACTCCGGGTGTGGCCAATATCCTATAAATGTGGTCCCAAGCCCATTGCCCCAAATCATTCTGGTCCGGTGACTGTCCTTACAATCTTCATAAGAACAGAATTCCTCCCAATTTAGTGCACAAACTGTGTCTTTCAATGTGTGCGTGTGTGTGTGTGTGAGCAATAAAATTACCACCGTGGATCCGCTTTTGTCGAAACCTCGTAAGGCACTGAATTATTCTGAGGCTATCTGTTAGCTTAAATAGTTCGCATGAAATGTGGCAACAGTGGTGCAACATTCTCGCGTGACAGTTCCACGTAAACAGGAGAGGAGGCAAAATTTGCACCATGTTGCCACATTTCATGCGAACTATTTAAGCTAACAGATAGCCTCAGAATAATTCAGTGCCTTACGAGGTTTCGACAAAAGCGGATCCACGGTGGTAATTTTATTGCTCACACACACACACACGCACACATTGAAAGACACAGTTTGTGCACTAAATTGGGAGGAATTCTGTTCTTATGAAGATTGTAAGGACAGTCACCGGACCAGAATGATTTGGGGCAATGGGCTTGGGACCACATTTATAGGATATTGGCCACACCCGGAGTGGCCAGTGCCCTCGGGAAGGTTCTACCGGGGGGACATTAATCGAACCATACGACTTGGGGCAATATGGGTATCAAAATTCATGGTTTTTTAAACTGGTAATGGAAATGGGCATTTTGACTGGATTGGCCACACCCGGAGTGGCCAGTGCCCTCGGGAAGGTTATACCGTGGGGACATTAATCGAACCATACGACTTGGGGCAATATGGGTATCAAAATTCATGGTTTTTTAAACTGGTAATGGAAATGGGCATTTTGACTGGATTGGCCACACCCGGAGTGGCCAGTGCCCTCGGGAAGGTTCTACCGTGGGGACATTAATCGAACCATACGACTTGGGGCAATATGGGTATCAAAATTCATGGTTTTTGAAACTGGTAATGAAAATGGCCATTATGACTGGATTGGCCACACCCGGAGTGGCCAGTGCCCTCGGGAAGGTTCTACCGTGGGGACATTAATCGAACCATACGACTTGGGGCAATATGGGTATCAAAATTCATGGTTTTTGAAACTGGTAATGAAAATGGCCATTATGACTGGATTGGCCACACCCGGAGTGGCCAGTGCCCTCGGGAAGGTTCTACCGGGGGGACATTAATCGAACCATACAACTTGGGCCAATATGGGTATCAAAATTCATGGTTTTTTAAACTGGTAATGGAAATGGGCATTTTGACTGGATTGGCCACACCCGGAGTGGCCAGTGCCCTCGGGAAGGTTCTACCGTGGGGACATTAATCGAACCATACGACTTGGGGCAATATGGGTATCAAAATTCATGGTTTTTGAAACTGGTAATGAAAATGGCCATTATGACTGGATTGGCCACACCCGGAGTGGCCAGTGCCCTCGGGAAGGTTCTACCGGGGGGACATTAATCGAACCATACGACTTGGGGCAATATGGGTATCAAAATTCATGGTTTTTGAAACTGGTAATGAAAATGGCCATTTTGACTGGATTGGCCACACCCGGAGTGGCCAGTGCCCTCGGGAAGGTTCTACCGTGGGGACATTAATCGAACCATACGACTTGGGGCAATATGGGTATCAAAATTCATGGTTTTTGAAACTGGTAATGAAAATGGCCATTATGACTGGATTGGCCACACCCGGAGTGGCCAGTGCCCTCGGGAAGGTTCTACCGGGGGGACATTAATCGAACCATACAACTTGGGCCAATATGGGTATCAAAATTCATGGTTTTTTAAACTGGTAATGGAAATGGGCATTTTGACTGGATTGGCCACACCCGGAGTGGCCAGTGCCCTCGGGAAGGTTCTACCGTGGGGACATTAATCGAACCATACGACTTGGGGCAATATGGGTATCAAAATTCATGGTTTTTGAAACTGGTAATGAAAATGGCCATTATGACTGGATTGGCCACACCCGGAGTGGCCAGTGCCCTCGGGAAGGTTCTACCGGGGGGACATTAATCGAACCATACGACTTGGGGCAATATGGGTATCAAAATTCATGGTTTTTGAAACTGGTAATGAAAATGGCCATTTTGACTGGATTGGCCACACCCGGAGTGGCCAGTGCCCTCGGGAAGGTTCTACCGTGGGGACATTAATCGAACCATACGACTTGGGGCAATATGGGTATCAAAATTCATGGTTTTTGAAACTGGTAATGAAAATGGCCATTATGACTGGATTGGCCACACCCGGAGTGGCCAGTGCCCTCGGGAAGGTTCTACCGGGGGGACATTAATCGAACCATACAACTTGGGCCAATATGGGTATCAAAATTCATGGTTTTTTAAACTTGTAATGAAAATGGCCATTTTGACCGGATTGGCCACACCCGGAGTGGCCAGTGCCCTCGGGAAGGTTCTACCGTGGGGACATTAATCGAACTTGGGGCAATATGGGTATCAAAATTCATGGTTTTTGAAACTGGTAATGAAAATGGCCATTTTGACTGGATTGGCCACACCCGGAGTGGCCAGTGCCCTCGGGAAGGTTCTACCGTGGGGACATTAATCGAACCATACGACTTGGGGCAATATGGGTATCAAAATTCATGGTTTTTTAAACTGGTAATGGAAATGGGCATTTTGACTGGATTGGCCACACCCGGAGTGGCCAGTGCCCTCGGGAAGGTTCTACCGTGGGGACATTAATCGAACCATACGACTTGGGGCAATATGGGTATAAAAATTCATGGTTTTTGAAACTTGTAATGAAAATGGCCATTATGACTGGATTGGCCACACCCGGAGTGGCCAGTGTCCTCGGGAGGTTCTACCGGGGGGACATTAATCGAACCATACGACTTGGGGCAATATGGGTATCGAAATTCATGGTTTTTGAAACTGGTAATGAAAATGGCCATTTTGACCGGATTGGCCACACCCGGAGTGGCCAGTGCCCTCGGGAAGGTTCTACCGGGGGACATTAATCGAACCATACGACTTGGGCCAATATGGGTATCAAAATTCATGGTTTTTTAAACTGGTAATGGAAATGGGCATTTTGACTGGATTGGCCACACCCGGAGTGGCCAGTGCCCTCGGGAAGGTTCTACCGTGGGGACATTAATCGAACCATACGACTTGGGGCAATATGGGTATCAAAATTCATGGTTTTTGAAACTGGTAATGGCCAGTGCCCTCGGGAAGGTTCTACCGGGGGGACATTAATCGAACCATACGACTTGGGCCAATATGGGTATCAAAATTCATGGTTTTTGATACTGGTGATGAAAATGGCCATTTTGACAGGATTGGCCACACTCGGAGTGGCCATGGCCCTGAGGGAAGGTACTACCGGGGGACATTTATTGAACCATTCGACTTGGGGCAATATGGGTATCAAAATTCATGGTTTTTGACACTGGTGATGAAAATGGCCATTTTGACAGGATTGGCCACACTCGGAGTGGCCAGTGCCCTCGGGAAGGTTCTACCGGGGGGACATTTATTGAACCTTTCGACTTGGGCCAATATGGGTATCAAAATTCATGGTTTTTTAAACTGGTAATGGAAATGGGCATTTTGACTGGATTGGCCACACCCGGAGTGGCCAGTGCCCTCGGGAAGGTTCTACCGTGGGGACATTAATCGAACCATACGACTTGGGGCAGTATGGGTATCAAAATTCATGGTTTTTGATACTGGACATGAAAATTACCATTTTGATTGGACATTTGCCGAACCATACTTGTTTTGGCAATTTATTTCCACAGAGGTGCCAAAGATTGAAAACATTTTATAGGAATAAATTATTCAGGATTTAATACATAGGCAATGTTTTAAAAATATAAAATAAAATAGAATATTTTTTAGGAGTTTTGTACAAAGTTCTTTGTCATATTGGTCATGTAGAACATAACCACCTGCACCTTTTTTTGTTAAGATTTCGACATTGTATAAATGGTTGAGAGATGGTCTCTTATGCTATTAAATAGAAAGTGTTTTTAATTTCATGTATTTTAAAAATGCTCTTTTTTAGTTTTTTTGTTGTTCCCTGGTAACATTTTAGGTTTTAAGTAGGCCATATAAGTCTATTTAGGCCGTATGAGGGTTTTCAGAACCATGATAAAACCTGTAAGTTTAAAAATGTTACTAGGGTTGTTTTTTACTGCTTAATGCTTAGTATGAAAGAATTACATCCATAGTTACAACAAGTTTAACAAAGACAAGATTACTGTAGGGGCAAACACTTTTAGAATAGTTTTGTTAGACTCTTTTTTTGTTTAAAAAACTGCTGCATAAATTCACAGACAATATTCAAAATTATTTGTTTGAAAAAGAGTGAAACAAAAAAAAATATTTTTTTAAAACAGTGGATAATTTTTCCACAGACATGTACATTGAAGTCAGATTTTTAAAGAACTGCTCATGTTTTAAAGAAATTCAAAACATGTTCAAAAAAGTTAACTTCGCTTTAAAAACCATCAAAAGAACTCCTCTTTTTTAAAAGAATGTGGAAGCACAACATTATTAATTTTAAAAGAGTAGACAATTTCCAGAAACTTTTTTATTGAAGTCATAAAATTTCGAATTAAATACTATGATAAGAACTGCTCATGTTTTAAAGAATGGAAAAACACAAACAAAAATGTTTAAAAAGATAAAGATGTCTCAAAGAATTGATGTTTTTCCAAACATGTTCTGATCTAGACTGACAACTACACTTAAAACCATCAAAAGAACTGCTCTTTTTTTAAAAAAAAACAATATTGATTTTAAAAGAATAGACAATTTTCAAGTCATTCAATTTTGCATTAAAAACTATGATAACTTGACTTTTTTTTGATAAGGTCCTATAAACAAATGTAAACATTGAGTGTATCCCGCTTACTCCGATGGACTTTGACATAAGGTGTGAAAGGGATACATTCAATGTTTACATTTGTTTATAGGACCTTATCAAAAAAAAGTCAAGATAAGAACTGCTCATGTTTTAAAGAATGGAAAAACACACAAAAATGTAACAAAACTATTGATGATTCTATGAAAAGTTTTTTTGCCAAATCAAATTAGATTATGATAAATTCGTTTTCATACTTTTTATTTTTATATAATTTTTCATTTTTGTCGCAAAAGTTTGCATAAACAAAGTAGTCTTCTTTATTGACAACTGTTCCGCTGAGTTATCCTGATTTTTTTGGAGTAAGTTTAATAGTTTAATCATTTTTTGTCCTTTTTATAATTTTTTTTTCATTTTTTTTCCTTTTCGGCGAAACGTCCCATTCGGCGAAACGACATTCGGCGAAATGACCTTCGGCAAAATGACCCTCGGCGAAACGACATTCGGCGAAATGTCCCCCACCCGAATAGTTGTTTGCCTATTGAATAATAAAATACATTTCCCGGGGGTTTTTTTTTGAAAAGGTCCTATAAGCTATTGTCTTTCATATGTTTATAGGACCTATTAAAAAAAAGTCGAGATTTTTTCAATATTTTGTCATGCCATACTGGCCGCTATTTTGGATTTAAATTTTTTAAATCACTTTAAAGTAGTTTAGGGGTCATACTTAAGATCGACAATGAAAAATAAGACAACGAAAAATTTTCGTGATTCGATTATCTGAAGTGGAATTTTTCCGAGGCCTTCCGATAATCGAGTCTGGACTGTATTTCATTCAAAAAACTCTAAATCAGTGAAAATGCATGCAAAATTTCGAATCGTTTGATACCCATATTGCGAATCATAAAATTTGGGTATTGTTTGAGAAAATGCGGTATTTTGTGAAAATTAGAGTATTTCGTTCAACAAACTCTAAATCAGTGAAAATGCATGCAAAATTTTGAATCGTTTGAAATCCATATTGCGAATCATAAAAATCTGAGTATTTTAGAGAAAATACGGTATTTTGTAAAATTTTAAAATTTATGCTTTAAAACATACCACATTATCAAAAAATATATTCTAAGCGAATGCATTGAAAATTCAACATGATATTGATGGATAAAGTCAATTAAAGAAAGATTTTAAAAATGAGTTATCGTCTGTTATCGGCGATAGAATTATAGAAATAACGATAAAGATAAGCTATCGTTATCGTTATCGTTATCGTCCCGACGAAAACGATAACCATTATCGTTATCGTTTGACGATAATATTATCAACGATAATTCTGGTAATTTTCATACAAATTTAATTTGCTTTGTGCCAATCGTGGGTTTAACAAATCGCTCCCAAATTTTGGAAGATTGTTTGGGACCCTAAAAGAGACCCAAAAAATGTGTTGCTGATTGGATTTTTAACATTTTCAATTTTCACATATAACTCGATTCCAGACAAGTGTATTATTGTTATTCTTATTATGATTTATGCAATAAAATAACGTAAAACTTCATGTATTTTAAATTCTTTCTATTATTAGGTTAACTTATTAGTCTAAACAATTGAGTTCTTCGATATTCTCTAATTGAAACCAGGGCTGTGGAGGCGAAGGTGGAGTTGAAGCCGGAGTCGGGCTTTTTGGGGTCCTGGAGTCAATGAGTGATGTTATTAGAAAAAAAAAAAATAATTTTTATTCATACTAATACTCAGTCAGTGTCAACAGTTTGTTGAAAGTTGGAGTCGGAATCGGAGACAGCGGAATCAGAGTCAGCGGAAGTTGGTAGGCTGGAGTCGGAGTCGGTTGGAGCGACTCCACAGCTCTGCCTGAAATTTCCAATAGCAACACACGATTTGATATAATAATCACGACTTTGAGTTTTATCGAAAAATTTAAAACAATGATCGTAAATTTCAAATAATTTATGAGACGGACAAGGGCAGTCCAATCAAAAGTGTTTATAAAATATTCGGAAATTTGTATCTTACGAAGAGATTTTCTGATCAATTTGTTATCTTGGCAAATTTGAAGTTTATGATCAGGACTTGGAAAAATTGGGTGCGCGGGAAAAAACCCGATTTTTTCATTTACTTTTGTTTGTCAAAAACTCGATTTTGACAAACTTAAAAAACATGTTTGGGTACCATAAGTCATTTTCCCGCTTTGAAAAATACGGCTGTTATTTAAAAAAAATCAAATTTCGGAATCCGGACGTTTTCAAATTGTAGGCTAGATTTTTGAAACTTTAAACTCTTTTTCTTTGAAAGGCCAATTAATCACCTTTCATTTGCGTTCAAATTTTGTTTTTTTTTCATGCAGTTTTCGTGAGGAATTGCTGAAAAATTTTGTAGTTAGAAGTCAAATCAATTTGTTTATGTTCTCGTTTTGCACAGTTTTTTTTTAAATTGAATTTTAATATTTTTTTTTTGTAAATCGGTATGGCCATGCCAAGCGCAGCCTTACCAACAGTTCGCCCACTGTAGGAAGTTGTTACAGTCTCACGCATCCCTTGAAGTTTCCAGCGTCAGTCATCCTTCAGAAAAGTCTGGTCATCTGAAGCCGGTGTTTCTCGTCAACGAGTAAGGTTGAAAGTGCTTCGTCAGAGGGCAATAAAGGCGCGTACACGGGAGGGTTAACATTTCTTGTGTTTTTTTCTTCCAGCTTGGCCTCTTTATGAAAAAAGCTGGGCTTGACGGCTTTGAACCTCGTACATGTACAAGATCGTCGACGACTATCGATTCATCACAAGACACACGTGGGGGAAAAAATGATGATTGGTGACTTGATAGGCGTTCTTCTTGAAGGAAGGATTTCATTCAGCCGTAGCAACGATGCACTGCTACTCAGTTGATGAGAATTATTGCTCTGGGGGAAACGTTGGCAATCATAGGTACAGGAAATGAAATCTCAATCCCCAATCCAAATAATGATAAATGAGATTGCAAGCACACGTGAGAGATTGCTTGTGCTGAACATAGATTGAGCAAAAAGTTGGGATAGGTCGAGCATCGCAAATCTTTTTTTTTATATGGTGAAGTGCTAGACATCTTTTGAAGTTCAACGGTTTGATGATTTTTGTTTTTAGTTTTATGGCTGTAACTCGGAATTTTTAATGAAAACATATCAAGATTTTTGAATATTCTGAAAGTAATTTGTCAATATAATCAACTAAAAGTCTTCGATTTAACGTTTTAGTTTCTGTTCTACAAGTGAATATGTAGCGTGATTTTGCCCGCTTTACATTTCTTGACATTACAACGCAGACTTTTACAAAAAATTTGGTTTTATTTAGTTCTAACGCTACAAAAATTCAAAACTGATATGATTTACACTTTTTTTTGCGTAGTTTCACAATTAAACGGTCACCAACAACACTACTAGCGCAACCAGTGATGCCAGGAAACGGTATCTATAAATGCAACTATTCGTGAGTGTTTGTTTAAAATTTCGTCACAAATGACATCACTATGTAGACACAGCGCTGAAAGATAAAAGAGGTCAGTCGATAATATAAATTGGGCCCGGTGCAAAATTATTATAATTTAAGTTCAAGTGATAAATAAAAAGTCTTTATCATAACCTACAACTTTGCCGAAATCATTTTTCAATACACAGATTTTTTAATTCACAAACTCGCAAAATCGTATGACGCCTTGTTTCATTCAAATATGAAAATGCTCTTGTACCCGAAATTGTAAAAGGCAAAACCAGTCATCAATGAATCAAAGCTTAACAGCCCACTCCTCCTCTGCTCGAAAAGTTCTCCTTTCCATGACAACTTTTGTGTCCCAATCCACGATCGAATGGCTGATTAAACTCCTCCGGGTCTTCTCGACAAAAAAAGAGATGCATCATCGTTCCACGAAAATCCTTCAAACCTCACCCCCTCACCCAATCGAAATAAAGCTCCCCCCGACTTACCAGTTTGGAATTTTCGCAGCCCACGTTCACGTCCACCGTCGTTTCCCGGAAGCTGGACTGGTCTCGGGCAAAGCCCGTTCCGAAACCCCTCCGCCGGCCGCACAGCGTCTCCCGGAACGCCACCCGGTACCGGTGCGACATGACGTTGTACAGGATGGGGTTGATGGTGCTGGAAAAGGGAGGACAAAAAAAAAAAACATGCATCACACACGTGTTAAAGTGGAATTGAATTGTCCTTCACCTGATTGAAGTGGGGTTGGGTTAGGTTATGAGGGTCCATTTTTCCATTTTTCAGGTCAAAAGTTAGGGAATTTCAAGGACTATAAGCCTACGGTATTAACTTTTTGGCCAATCGCAGTTATTCTCATAGTTTTTCGATTTGTCTATATCAAACATTTTACAACGTTAGTTTTTGCCCTGTAGGCCGCCATAGCGGCACTTTTTGGTCTCAATTTTGTCATATTCGGAATCCTCGGAAAATTTCATGTAAGTTAGAAGTATTGGAGTTGTAAATTTGATTTAAAAAAATGCTATTTAGAGTTAAAGAAGATATTTTTTAACAATTTGTTGGATTAGGGGTAAAATAGATATTCGCCTACTTGATACAGCATTTGACGTATTAATCACAGGGTAAATAAGATCTATTTCTTTTTTGAAAAATGTTTAATTTAATTATTTTTTAAATCAAATTTACAACTCCAATACTTCTAACTTACGTGAAATTTTCCAAGGATTCCGAACATGACAAAATTGAGACCAGGCGGCCTACAGGGCAAAAACTAAAGTTGTAAAATGTTTGTTATAGACAAATCGAAAAAAAATGAGAAAGACTGCGTTTGGCCAAAAAGTTAATACCGTAGGCTTATAGTCCTTGAAATTCCCTAACTTCTGACCTATGGGAGTATGGGTGTTGGAGGCTGTTGCAAAAAGATACTAAGGTTTTAAAAAAAATCTATTTTTAACAGTAATTTGCAAAAGCAAAGAGAAAAAATCAAACAAATCCTGGATGTCTATGGCCCATTTTGAAGTGTTTCAAAAGACATTTCAAATGCATCTAAGAGAGTTGGAACTGATGAAGTTTTACGGAAATGCGAGCAATATTAAGATTTTTTATGTTTTTTTGACCTCAGACTTCAAAACCCGGTTTACCCCACTTCCCTTTATCGTAGAGGGCTCATACTTGGCATGAGTTCATCTCATATATAAACAAACAAACGCTGAAAGTTTCATCCAAATCGGAGCACCACGATTCACATTGGTGAAAAACTCGCTCTTAGAATTTGAAATCAATCTTTCAAAATTAACTAATTTGGGGTCGCTGAACACGAATATGACACTTAGAATGTTCCAAAGTATTCCGAGATCAAGAAATCCAAAATGGCGGCCAATATGGCGCCTGTATTGTATTGGGACCGTATATTTGAGATGACAGTTCGCGCTTGATTTCACTCAGCTTCTTTAGGTTGGTGTACCCCTTGGGGAACGTAACAATGTACGGGGTTTCCTCCGAGGAGGCGAACTCTGCTTTTCTCTTGATGGCGTGCACCTCCACAACATCCAGGTTGTGCGATTCCTTGAGGTTCTTCTTGACGTTTTCAGGTGAAGCCGGTGGAAGTCCTCTGAAGACGACTCGTGGGTATAGAACTCCACTTTTTTTATTCTAAACTTATTTTTATTAGGTAATTTTAGGTGCTGTGACCAGGTTAGAACCGAGGATCGATAAACAACTAATATAAAACAAAAACAAAAACAACTCCTTACACTCCATACTTGGAGATCCTGTAACTGACGAGAGTTACTTGCTCCAAGCGGGTCTTGCTTGGTTGTGCACGACGACATTACACTCCTCAGCTTGGCGTAGCTCGTATCCTTTACCACCAGAGTTGGAGGTTTCTTGGCCACTGAAACCGGTAAGACGCCTCCTTTCCCGGCTTGGTTACCATTGTTGTTGTTATTGTTGTTGTTCTCGACCAGCGGCCTGAACTTGTTGTTGTTGAGAAGATGCTCCTCTTGGCCATTTCCGAGAACGGCTCCGTCGCTGGTCTTCTTCCGCTTCCGCGTTCCGTTTACGGTACGAAACTCGTGCCCATCGCAGGATTCTTCCACCTCCATCCGTAAGCACTTTGCCGCGCCACGAAAACAGCAGGAAAAATAAACCGCTGTCTTCGGCTGTCAGACGGAAACTGACGAGGAGACTGATTCATCAGAAATTATGCTGAAAATGATTCATGAATGGATTCAACTTCCGTCAAATCGTTTGATTGTTTTCAAATCTGCGTCCGGTTACCAAGAACAAAGAGAGTAAATTTAATTAGATTTAGTGCTTTCAATTGGCAGGGAATTTTCGAGGAAAACACAAACTTTCATTTCTTGTCTGCATTGTCCATAGTTGCAGCTATTGTTATACATAGTATTGTACAGTATAATTGTATTTACAGTTTTTTTTGGTAAACATGAAAGAGGACTTACGCTGTTGCTTATATTTATTGAAGTTAATGATTTTAGGGAAGGGGCCTTCATTTTTTGAGGCAAAATCAGGAAACAAAAAATATTTATTTAACCATTTAACTTCAAAATGGTTTTGGGAATAGACGTTCATTCTATTCAAGCATGATTGAACTAAATTAAAAATACAGTGGACTCAGTGGCTGTCGATCTTCTCGATACCAATATTGCTCAAGCTGTCAATATTTTTTTCAGTCCCTTCAAAAAAAAATTCGGGTTTTGTTCTATTATTTGATAACTCCCGCTCTCGACGGTTCCTTCAATATCGACAACGAGAGAGTCCACTTTATTTTAAATTTTTGAGAAATGTCTTTGTAAAGAACATCAAAGTGTCCCTGATCCTTTTTAGATGCAATAAAGTAATGAAACTATGACTAATATATTTTACTGTTTGATCCAGTTGGATTTTAAACTGATTGTCTGAAATTTTGTTTCCATTTTGAGTTTAAATTGCTCTTTTTTTTTTTTCATCGAAACAAGGTGGGCCACCCCAATTACCTGACCTTGTTTGCAGTAAATCCCTACGAGGGCACCCTTGTCCAAAGCTTGACATCTGTTGTCAGAATCAATCAAGTCAATTTGAGCGAAAAGGAAGAAACTTCACAAAAACCCCGGCACGGTGACACTGACCTGTTTTGCTGTTGTCCTGTGTAACGAGATTGGAGTTAAGTGTGGGCACAATAAAAGCGGGATGTTTGGCCTTTTGGGTTCAATCAATGTTTGCATCGATCATCACGGGTTTCCATTTTTTTTATTTTTGATGAAGGCTTTTCGCTGAATTTTCACAAATAGACCTAAATATGTTTATGAATCCATCAATCAACAATTTTACGATTAATTCAAATGATCAGAAACTCACATCAGCTATACTGAATTCTTTACAGCTTATTAACACACATTTGACAGTTACACGAAGCAATGACAAATTTCGTGAAATTAACCATTCACTGATATTATTTCGACGCTGTCGTGCTATCTTATCGCACCCGCCATTTCGATTTGTTTGTGTTGTGTCAGGGTGTGTTAAGATATCACGACAAGATTGAAACTTCTTTCAAATGAAAATTGACAACAATGCACGGAGTTTTTTTTTATTGCGCGTATTGCCCAAAAAGACACGTGGCATACCAGCCTCGGAACGACGCGCCGCACTTTCGGCAAATGCGCGCTGTCAAATCCCATGCTGCGCGTTTTGTTTTTGTTGATGTTGATTCTTTTTCGAATCACTTGCCATTGTTGCCAGGTATGATTTTTATTAAAGTGCAGAAAATCGTCAACGGCACATTCTGAAATGCCGCGTGGCGTGTACTTTTGAATGAAACGGACAATATTGTCTCAGGATTGAAATCGATTTTTGGGGAATTGAGAAGGTCAAAGTTGAGGCATTGTGAGCTGCTCAAAATGGCGTTCTTAGCTCAATTTGGCCCAAAATGCACCTGCGAAAAGTTAGTACGAAAGCGACGATTAAATACGTTCAAAATCAAAATGCTTAAAAAAGGTCAACCGATTTGAAAAGTCAAAGGAAGGAAAAAGTTCTGAATGGAGTACGAAAATAGACTGTTATTTGAGGATTGTTTGAGTAGGATTAATATTTACTCAGGGAAGAAGAGGGTTATTTACATTCCGTATTAAGAAATACCCCGATAAATGTACATTCAACTCGCAAAATCACTGGCAAAATTTCGGACAATATTTTTTTAGAACATCGAATTAACTACGTAATACTTCTCTGTATGCATCCCCTGTCCAAAGTCCCGCCAAAATTTGTTTCCTTCTAGTGTAAACACTCGAAACCGATACACGACCATTCCAGATGGGTAAGGGATGAATTTGGGGTGTGGTGAATTTGATGAAAGTAAACAACAAAATTGGATTTTACATTTGCTGAGTGTGCGGTCTGGTCTGGTAGACTCGATTAGCTTGATTGCCGCGCACGGATGAGTGAATGGTTGTTTGATTTTTTGAATCCTCTTTTTTGCTGAAAATTTCAACAAACGAAACCTTTTGGTTTCCTTCACTTTCTGGCTGGTTTGCGAGATTTTGTTATTTTTTTCTCGGCAAAGCTTTGCCTGTCGACCTGCATGGTCCAGAGTCATGCTGGATGTAATGTAATTAGGACTGAAGCTTTCGAATTTTGCAACATTTTGGGTTGAGTTTAATGCATCAGTGGGTTTTAGTTTCCTGGTATACGAGAAAATGGGATCAGATTAATTTAGAATAGTGCCAAGTTGGAAGGAATTTACACATTTCGAAACAGAGCATTTAGAACAACGATTATTTTTTGCCTTCTTGATTCAATTGAAACATTGTGAGTATTATCTTAATGAGGTCATTTTGCATAGCTAGCTCAATTTTGTTAGCTCTCCATACAAAATTTGTATCAAAATTTTCATAATATATCTAATATCTTGGGAAATTACGCAGAAGATTTTATTTGCTTAGATGTTTTTAAGGCTCATCTTTCCGCTATTAGATATGGTCAAAATCAATTGGCAGTGCTGCCAGTTTTTGAAATAATCATGAAAATCATCAAATTTTAATGTTAATTAGTTAAACAGTTGCAAAATTTGGTGATGTTTTGAGTGTAAATATATTTGGGTAATTTGAATCTCCAATAACTCAGAAGGGTAATTTTTCCCGTAGAACATAAATTTTTAATTTAAAATTTCGAGCTTTTTTTTTTAACTTTGCAGGATTATTTTTTAGAGTGTATCAATGTTCTACAAAGTAATAGAGCAGACAATTACAAAAATGTTGATGTACAAACATAAGGGGTTGAGTTCTAGCGATTTAACGAAAAGAAGTTTTGAACAAAATTGTCGTCGTTGACCATGACCAATTTAAAAAAGGCTCACCCGCGACGGACTCGAACGGCGAAACAAAGAGAAACAAAAAAAGTAACTTTTTCTAAACTTTTTTTTTTCGCAAAATCCGGATACCTCGAGGTAGCCAAGGATCAAACCCTGGCCAATTGGGGTGAGAGGCAACCTTGCTTACCACTACACCACCGAACCCAGTTACATATTAGCTTTAACAAGCATGGAAATAACTGTACTTTCGTACAAGCATTGCATGACTTGAATATTCAACCGAATCCTTCTGCATAAATCCATCATAAGTGGTATGTCTCCATCAGCCCAAGACGGGCACCCCTTGATGGAAAATAACTGGTTCTGAGTGGAATAAAAAAAAAACTGCGGTGAAACGTCAAGCATTAAAAGCATTTCCACTGTAACGGATCTGGCCGCCGTGTGTGTGTTCTATCCGTTGAAACCTGGAACAGACTGGATTGAATCTGGCAGCAAGCGTGACGCTGCTCGAGGAAAATCACTCAAAAAACTGAACACACTTCTCGTTTATGGAAATTTGAAGGTGAAATTCAGTTGAATTGTTCGTCTGCAATTCTACTCAGTTTTTCAAGATAGTGAAAGAGGGTACACAAATACACTCAAAGGAAAGGCTCAATCTTCCAACCCTTCTGATCGTCGGTCACGATTAATGCTTCGACAAAAATTTCCTTTCTAAATCCAATTAGTCCAAGTTACAACGCCAGGCGTCACAGTGTTTATTCGATATTAATTTGCCAGCCCCGTTCGCCTCGCTCAGCTCATCAGAAGGAATAACTTCAACGTTTTCTCCCATCATTAGTTATTCAACGAGTGGGTGGGGAAATGATAACGAGGTTGGGCGCGGGCACGTTTCTTGTCATTCCGTTCCGTTTGAGGGGGGTGGCCCTTTGCTACGGGCTACGAAGGATACCCTACACGTGGACCCGCCATGCTGATGGTACAAGTGGCACGTGGGATGTATTTTTGCTGAAATGGTTCTGCCCAGCTGGGGTCACAGCGAGATTGTGGTACAGTAGAATTCTGTCGAAATTGCAAACAATGTCTTTGATTTATAAATATGTATTTGATACATATCGGTAAAATTTGGGATATGCGTCTTCTTTTCAATTTTTTGTTTAGACATGAAACTAAGACGCCTCAAAAACATGTGACAGGAAATAGAAGTTTATGCAACAAGTTGCAAAAAGAAGATTTTTTTCAGCACGAGTTGTACAAATACGACGAGTGCTGAAAAAATCAACTTTGCAACGAGTTGCTTACAAATTTTTTTGCAATTCTTTTTGAAAGGAATTTCATGTCAAACGCCCTTGTGTAATGAAAATTCACCGTTCAAAACAAAAAAAAATGAAAAATGTTACTTTTCGATACAAGTGCTGAAAAGTTCAACTTTTTAGCACTGGTATTGAAAGGTATTAACTATCCATTCTGTTATTTTTGGTAGAGAAAAGTAGGCCGTTTTGGTAGTTGAGAATGACAGGAAAAGCAAGCAGTTTCACGACGGAATTGCAAAATCATGATTGCAACAATCAATGACTACTTAGGTTGTTTTCTAACTTGCCAAATCGTTGTAAGGAACTCGGCGCATAATACTACTTTTTGCAACTTGGTGCATAAACTACTATCAAGGGATGGAGGTTTTAATTCTAATTTGGAGGAAATTTTAAGACATTAATTTTTTTTTGTATTTTTCGAATATTTGTGTTGAAACTTGCAACACTAGAAGACAAAAAAAAAACAATGCATAAAAAATAAACCACACCATTTTATTATACATATTTTCTAAAAATTCATTTCATCAGTTTCACCTATCTAAATTATTGCGAGAAAATGATAAAAATTTAATAATTCGACTAAATAAGCAACATTTCCAACAAAACTCAGCGCAACCCAAACGATATATATGTGCCAAAGTCAATTAGTGTGTTTAAAAATCAAGCTAAAAATTTCTTCTATAGATGTTTTGTTAACATTTTTGACCTCTTTTTAACAATTTGATCTGATTTAAGTCAATTTGAATTTAAGATCAACTGGAACATATATTTTAATTTCGGAATGTTTCTTATAATATTGTTTGAAAAATTGTTTTGAAATCACGATTTTTTTAAATATTCTTTATTTTTTTTAATTTTTTTTTAAGTCTGTCTCGTTTGATATCAAATCAAACATAAATATTCAGACAGATTTGAGTCAAAAATTGAATTTTATACAAGTGAACAGTTCTCCCCAAAATCCGAAATGCATTTTACTTGTGTTTTGTTTATTTGGTTCAAGCTTTTTCGGGGGCTTCCCTATAACCAAAGATGCCATTTTGAGTCATTGATTCACCCATACAAGCAGCTGTCTATATAAAAATGGTATGTTAATATTCGAAAATCTGTACCTTTTGAAGAAACTTTCTGATCGATTTGTTGTCTTCGGTAAAGTTGTAGATATTGATGAAAACTTTTCAGAAAAAATAGGTACACGGTTTTTTTTATTTAAATAAAACTCTTTAAGTTTTGTTTTCTTTTTACATAAATTAATCAACAAAGTTTTGCAGGAAATCCCAAAATGCCAAACATATTAGGTGAAAATACATTTCAATTCAACAATTATGCGCGAAATCTCTGAGCCTTTAAATTACAAAACCAAATCACCCGCCGTGCTGGGAGTCTTGTTTTGATGGAGAAGACTAATTTGCATGAAGCAATTTCCCTCGATTAGAATATTTCCCTCCCAAACCAGGGGACATCTCTATATCCAAACCACGTGGTACGATGAAAGGTCGCCCAGGTAGGAAGATGAGTCCCGGAAATCCCTAAGTTGAAATCCTTCATTGACACGCAGACATACGGACACTCTCACGTGCACACGGAGTCGAGGGAAAATTTTCCCGATATGGGCCAGAAACGGTAAACAAGCTGAAAATCAACAAGCCCGGCATCAACGCCTGAAATTGCTCATAAATAAAGCATTGATAAACGTCACTCCATGGTGGTGCTGAGTTGTGGATCATTGCTTTTTTTTATTGACGTGTCCTTTTTCCCAGGGTGGGATAATGACTTTCCCATCAGTAAGTTGGAAATTGGAATTCCCGGACAATCGGTTCAGTTCGGAAAGTCAGGCCAAAAAAGTGAAAAATGTTTTTTTTTGCTTTTCCGAGAGAAAAAATCGTATCCTTTTTCGTAGACGATTTCGTAGATTCCACTGTTTCTTGGGACGAACACATAAATAAATCATTTGGGAGGAAATTTGAAATTGAATTGAATTTGGGAGAAATATATTCATCTGAAAGTTTAATAGGAACCTAATTCTCAAATAAAATGAAACGTTCAGTCGCAAACCTTCTCTTCTATTTCGGCATGAATGAAATTATCTTGTATCAGGTTCAACAATGAATTGCGGGGAACGAAAATTGCGCGGCGAAAATAATTCTATTTCATCGACCACACAGCAACCCCTCAACTTTGAACGAAGACGAGGGGCTAGCCCAGTTCTTTTGAAATCAATGAACCAAGATAAATTAGCTTTCGGCTTCTTAACTTGCTGTCTACAGCTGTCAAAGTTTCTCGGTCGTAACGCAGAAACTTTCCAGTTCCCTTGAGGTAAATTGGTCGTACCGGTTAAGGTTGAAGTGATTCGTGATAAACACTTTACTTTAATGGCTGCAATAGATCAAATAAGGAAACCCATACCTTCGATTACTAATTGCAATTTGCTTTGCATTCTGAGCTTTAAATTACCAGCAATTTACCATAATAAAAACAACCTTAACTTTGTTGAAACTTGCGCGCAAACTTTGAAGAACTTTGAAATTTATACCCCCCTCCCTCCCCGCATCCCTTTAAAAATGCCGTCGAAAGGTGGTTCTGGCGGGTGGTGGAAAATAAAACTTTTCAAGTCAATTTACATCTAATTTGTTCCGCTGGACAGAGTAAGAGCGTCAACTTTTGAACGCTAAATTAGATATTTCTCCGGTCAACGGTGCAGTTCGAAAAACCGCATGAGTTTGCAGCGTAATTTGAATTGAGGCAATCATATCAAATCGTATTTATTAACTTAGTCTGCTTTGCAGAACTGAAGAAATCTGAGAAATTTTATATTGGTAGGGTATGAAGTGATCACAATAAATACGAATTAAAATTTCAATTGAAGTTAAAAAAAAGTTAATTTTATTAGACGCAAATACGTGTACCATTGAAAATCTCGACGATAACACTGACCTACAAAAATTGACAAAAATCACTTCGCAGACTCAACACGAGGGGAAGCATGCACTTTTGGGTCCCCAGAAACAAGAGCACTTTTTTTTAAATATTTAGGCAGGGACACTTTTTGCCTTCCTCACCTCACTGAGGAAAGGCTATAAAATCACTCGAAATATGAAATTCTTTATTTGACCTCCTGGACCCACCTTCACGTATACATATCGACTCAGAATCAAATTCTGAGTCTGTGTGTGTGGTGGGATGTTGATCAACAAAATTTGCACTGGATTATCACGGCACTGGCTCAACCGATTTTGTCTGTTTTGGTCTCAATCGATCCGTCTTGGGTCCCATAAGTCGCTATTGAAAATTATTAAGTTTAGTTAAATACTTCAAAAGTCATGCTAAAAAAAAATTTTTTAGCAAGAGTCCGGAAGATTGTAAAAAGGGTGGTTTTCGAAAGAAACCCCACCATGTTATACATTTTTAGAAAGGTATTCAAAAGACCTTTCCAACGAGTCCAAAATATTGAAGATCTGACAACCCTATCATAAGTTATAAGCACTTAAGTGCTTTTTATGCACTTTTTGGAGTCGGGATCTTAGATATTTTAATGAAAACGTTATCCGGATCTATCATGCGACCTGTCGTTGAAAAGATAATCAAAAGACATTTCCAACGAGTACAATAGATTAAATATCTGACAACCCTATCAATAGTTATAAGTATAATTTATGCACTTTTTGGAGGGCGGATCTCAGATATTTTGATGAAAACATTGTCTGGATCGATCATGCGTTGGATAGGTTATCAAAAAACCTTTCCAAAGAGTACAATAGATTGACGATCTGACAACCCTATCGTAAGTTGTAAGCTCATAAGTGCCCTGAATTATGATGATCTGACTACCCAATCTGATGGTATGAATAATGAAATTGATTGAACACTGAAAGGTCCGTCCTTTCGTGTCTATTTCGACAAGTACAACCCGCTATATGTGAGGAAGGCACCAACCACCTAAAGGTGGATTAAGTAACGTTTTTTAATATTTAGACAGGGTCGAATGAGGTTTCTCAAAAGTTTGTATGGATAATTACACGGAAAGAATTCAATTCCTGACATCGTGAATTGTGTTCATGAACCCTTTGCGGTCGTACAATAGGTCATTGTACTCAGAAAAATCAGCTTTATCAATGTGAACAATCATATCACAAATTTAGGTTTCATTTTAGGACCCAATTGAAAGACGTGCAGGTCTTTAAACGTGCACAATGATCAAAAAAAAATGCAAAAAACTACAAAGTAGTTGCTTCGCATAAACAAGCTTGAAATGGAAATTTTCTGATGTAAGCAAATTTGCATTGCTAGTACAGGAATATGATTACCCATGTAAATTAAACACCAGACTCACCAGACTGCAAAGAGAAAAAAAAGTGTAAACCAACAAATGAATGGACGCGAACATCAATCAGCGAATGGTGGCGCCAGTAAACCGGAAAATCTCCGCGTAAAGCGGAAATAAATTCGTTAGGCAAATCCTGTACATCCAGGCCGCCTGTGGCCATTGAAATTTTCCCAGACCAGAGGTGAATTCAATTTTCCGGAATTAAAGCAATTCACATTTTTACGCTTTAGCCGCAGGACAATAAACGGATCAGCACTCTCCTACAATGTGGTACGAGAGATTGTGTCATTGTGAGCGTAAAATAATCTCAACCCGACAGGGCGATAGAAAAAGGAAAGAAAGATTGGAAGCAGAAAAGAAAAGTGTCATCCCTTCGGATGGGAGCTAACGAGCGATTGAGACTGCTCTTGGTAGTGTGCAGGATCGAATTAAAATCGCAATAAAGACGGATGGGGTATAACGTAACGCCTCTTGTCTGGGCCATGGTGTGATGTTTACAGCTTATACACACTGTGATTTATCTGTCTGTGCAAGGATGGTCGATATTACAACGCAGCGCACCATGATGGAGTACACGCGAAGATATTTTTTTTGTTTTCAATGCATAAATCAAAATGTTTAAACCTGGTTATAGATCAGATTTGCATACCCGGTTGCATCAATTTCAATCGATGCAGTCTGTTTAAATTACAATTTCCAAATAACACTATTCAGGCTTCAAATTATTGAAAACAGCGGATTTGTGATCAATAAACAAGATTATCCCTTTGGAAAAATTTAACCCAAATCAAAGAGGAATCTGCTATGTGAGTTGGCGGAGAATGACCCATTAGGGTGTTATATGGTTGTATGGAAAAAATAAAGTTGTCCAAATTTAGCTAGCACAGCATTTTTTTGGTTCCTTTTGGGGTCCTTAACAACTCCCCAACGTTTGGTAACGATTGGTTAAGTCCCCACTTTGCGCAAAGCGATTCAATTTTCCATACAAATTTGCATGGGAAAAATCATGTTTTTTGAATATTGATATTTAAAAAATCCAAGTTTCACGCTATACTAAAACCGGATTCATATTCGGATGCTCTGGAATGTGCTCTACAACTTTCCCGAAGAGAGTATGGTGCTAACTTGCACCTGAAAGAAGATACAGCGTCCTCAAAACTCGTCTAAAACGTGATTTTCGATCAAAAAACACGTTTTAGACGAGTTTTGAACACACTGTATCTTTTTCTAGGAGCAAGTTTTCGAATCTACATTGACCCAGTAGGGTCATTTTTTCATTTAGAACAAAATTTTTCATTGTAAAATTTCGTGTTTTAAAATGAAATTTTTTGTTCTAAATGAAAAAATGACCCTTCTGGGTCAATGTAGATTCGAAAAGTACATTAAATTTCCCATAACCCGAGCATGGGTAAATAACAAGGGAAATGCGTAATAATACCTTTCTCTGGTATCAATACCAAATTTTGGTATTCCTGGACCCTTAAAACTTTGTCTTAAGGATTATGCAAGAGCAAAATGTGGTATCATACCAATTTAAGGTATTATTTTGATATTGCAAAATTGCAGAATTTGTCAATGGTCGAACACCACATTTTGGTATTATTTTGGTATTAAAGTGTTTTACCAAATTCCTCTGAAACTATGGGAAAATTTTGACCAATTTTGACAAAATAATTAATTTTGCGCTAAAATGATTTCTCAAAGCGAATGCTTTCATTGAAAACCGGAAATTTCAAACTTGATTTTAAACATTTTTGATATACCCCCTACAGAAATGACTTGAAATTGTGCAAAATTTTCTAAGTCAGGATGGCACATTTTGGTATTATTTTAGTATTAAAGTGTTTTATCAAATTCCTCTGAAACTATGGGAAAATTTTGACCAATTTTGACAAAATAATTAATTTTGCGCTAAAATGATGTCTCAAAGCGAATGCTTTCATTGAAAACCGGAAATTTCAAACTTGATTTTAAACATTTTTGATATAACCCCTACAGAAATGACTTGAAATTGTGCAAAATTTTCTAAGTCAGGATGGCACATTTTGGTATTATTTTAGTATTAAAGTGTTTTATCAAATTCCTCTGAAACTATGGGAAAATTTTGACCAATTTTGACAAAATAATTAATTTTGCGCTAAAATGATGTCTCAAAGCGAATGCTTTCATTGAAAACCGGAAATTTCAAACTTGATTTTAAACATTTTTGATATACCCCCTACAGAAATGACTTAAAATTGTGGAAAATTTTCTAAGTCAGGATGGCACATTTTGGTATTATTTTGGTATTAAGGTGTTTTATCAATTTCCTCTGAAACTATGGGAAAATGTTGACCAATTTTGACAAAATAATTAATTTTGCGCTAAAATGATGTCTAAAAGCGAATGCTTTCATTGAAAACCGAAAATTTCAGACTTGATTTTAAACATTTTTGATATAACCCCTACAGAAATGACTTGAAATTGTGGAAAATTTTCTAAGTCAGGATGGCACATTTTGGTATTATTTTGGTATTAAAGTGTTTTATCAAATTCCTCTCAAACTATGGGAAAATTTTGACCAATTTTGACAAAATAATTAATTTTGCGCTAAAATGATGTCTCAAAGCGAATGCTTTCATTGAAAACCGGAAATTTCAAACTTGATTTTAAACATTTTTGATATACCCCCTACAGAAATGACTTGACATTGTGGAAAAATTTCTAAGTCAGGATGCCACATTTTGGTATTATTTTGGTATTGAAAGGTTTCATCAATTTTCTCTGAAACTATGGATTTTTTTAAATTTTTGACGAGATAATTAATTTTGCGCTAACTTGACTTGAAACCCAAAAATGTTAAAGCTGATTTAAATTTTTTTTTGTGATATACCCACTAATATTTTTTTCAAAAACGTTGAAATTTTTCTAAGTTGGGATAACCAAATACTTTGAAAAACGAGTCAATCAACAGATTATTGAATTTTGGTGAATTTCAATCCAGTTTCATTTTAATAATACTTATTTTTCAATCTTGTTAATTTTCAGAAGCTTCAAGAACTTCAAGTACAGCCGTTCATCAATGACAAATGCATTCGGTGTGGTGAAGAATATCACTAAAAACAACATGGAATCATCAGGTGAGTAGATTTGGTTGTTGCATAAGGATCATTTACGTTTTTTTCACTAACTGCAACTGCTGCACTAAAAATGGTATGAAAATAACAAATTTTGGTATTACTTGTGCAAATACCAGCGACCAAAATGTGCTCTTGGTTGCCCAGTAATAGATGGTAAAATACCATGAAATCAAACCAATATCATGTTTGTGGAAGACCACAGGAATACCAAAATATGATTTTCCAAGGGCGCGGGAATACCTAAAATTAAAACCATGACAATACCAAGTTTTGGTATTCAAGCAATGTTCAAAAATCCAGAAGACCTCAACTTGGTATTGAAATGATTTTATTTTGTGGTATTATTTTACCTTTGGAATAACATGGTATGGTATTGTTGTGCCCTTCCACATACAAGCTTTTGGTATGATTTCATGGTATTTTACCATCTATTACTGGGCAACCAAGGGCACATTTTGGTCGCTGTCATTTGCCCAAGTAATACCAAAATTTGGTATTCCCGTGTTATTTACCCCTGCTCGGGAAAATGACATGTTCCAAAATTTTTGACAGTCGAGTAACGGAAAATGGGAGAATTTTTAAAAGTTTTTTTAGTGTTTTTTTCGATGAAAAATACGTTTTTTCGGAATTCTGAGTATGCCATCAAATTGGGCGTCTAATTTTACATAAAAGTCCCTTTGACACCAAATTTCTATCTCATCACCGTTTCAGGCTGCAAATTATTGAAAAAAAACCTCTTTTTTCGCATGTTCAAAAATGGAAGGGGTCGTACCGTCCCTCCGTCACGAGATATCAAAAAACGGACCTCGGATTCGTGATCAGGGACAAAAGTTACCCCTTAGGACAAAGTTTCACGCAAATCGAAGAGGGGTCGGGGCAACTGCTGTGTGAGTTGGCGGAGAATTACCCATGACAGTATTTTGTTAAATTCCTCTGAAACTATGGGAAAATTTGAACCAATTTTGACAAGGTCATTAATTTTGCGATAGAATGGTGACCTAAAGCGAATGCTTTAATTGCAAATCGAGAATTTCAATGTTGATTTTTTTTTTAAAATTATTGATTTACCACCTAAGGAAATAACTTAAAATTGTTGAAAATTTTCTAAGTTAGGTTTTAAGTTGGTATTTTTTTTGGTATAACGGTTTTTTAAATGAACTATTGGACTTAAAAATCTGCGGTATTTAACTTACAAAATCTTTAGTGATTTCATGGTATTTTACCATCTATTACATGACAACCAAAGGCACATTTTGGTACCTGTTATTTGCTCAAGTAATACCAAGATATGGTATTCCCGTTTCATTTACTCCTATTCGGGAAACACGTTCACTTTGAATTTGTCAAAACTATTTCGACCGGGCCGAAGGGTTTTACTCCATAGTTTGTATGGATAATTAGGGCGGTTCGTCACTCTTGCATACCATCCATAAATTGCATGCAATTAGCACAAGGAGCGAACCGCACTAATTCTCCATACAAACTTCGGAGCAAAACCATTTGGCCACGGCAACTTATCCGTTGTAGATGTACTTCATCATCAGCTCACTGAGAGCTTGGAATTGTAGAATGGTTCTGCCTTGTTCCGGCAGGAACGAAAGCGCGTTAGTAATCTGTTACCAGTGAAGACCAGTTAACAAAATTAAATTAATATCTAGAAAAAACTCACCACGACACGTAGTACAGCCAGCCGGCGACGGAGAACAGCCACGTGTTGACCGTGTTGAAGTGCTGCCAGTCCCGCCCGTACAAGTACAGCAGCCGCTGGGCGTGGAAGGGCGCCCAGCACACGAAGAAGGTTATCACAACGGCAGCTGGCGGGGGAGGAAAAGCATTAATAAAAATAATTAATATGAATGCTGACTATACAGGGCGCAGGGACTAACACTTAATTAATTTGTCAATTTTTTGATTCGAACGGTTTGTGAACTTCACAGAAGGACGGAAAAAGTACGTTTGTTTCTTTCAGGGGAAAACAGTGTGCGAACCTTTTCCATTCCGTTAATGATGTCGCAAAAGGATCACCCAAATTGAAAACTTTTACAGTCGAACAAAGTGCAATTATACACGTTTAACCCTCGTAAAAAGGGGGTGGGGAGGGAGAAGTGGAGGGTGGTCGACATGGCAACATCTTTTCGAAGGGATAATGATGCCTTTATTGGCAATTGGAAACTCGTTCACTAGATTACTATTCAACGACAACAATTTGCATTCTAGTATCCAGTCAATTGAACAGAGCGCCTAGCAACGTATTTTATGGCCGAGGGATAAGCACGTATGATATTTAGTGGGTTTTTAGTTTTGCTGAATGAATTAAATTAATACTATTTTTTTTGAATTTGGCTTTACATCATAAATTTTCTCAAAATGAAATAACTACGTTTCCAAGAAAAACCGTCAACGATAGCATTCCGCGTTGGATGCCATTTTCCGGTCATTAATTTCGAACGGGTTCTTCACTGGGTTTCTATGAATCGTTAAGAAATGCCAGCCCACAATCTTTGCAGCAACGCGAATCAGGGTTCAAAGAAATAACCCTATTATGGCTTTAATTTTCAAATTCTCCCCGATATTATTGGACAGTTCCAGAATCAGAGTCGTTTCAATTTGCGGGCTTAAATCTTTACGAAGCGAAGTTTGGCTCGCCCTTAAAACAATTCAAGTTGTACGACCTTTTTGATAATTAGATGGAACAACTTTCCTGTTAGTCGTCACAATGGGCGATTCTGAGCTCCAAACAATGGCACGGAAAAGCCTGTTGAAAAATGGATTAACGGGTTGAGCTTTGAACTTTGTCATGATAATGCTTGAACAAGACAATTTATCGAATCAGTTTCCCAACTAAAGAGCTGCTCATTTTGTTTGGTTAAATTTCCTTTTATCGAAAAGAACATAGTAGTAAAATAATTGTGTCGTGTTGTTAACAGCAAGTTTTACTCGTTTTCGTAAGGTTCTTTAGACCTAGGAAAAGAAAATTAATCCTTTTTTTATGCTTAAAAAAAAGGATTCTGCTAGCTCGTCACTCAATATTGGAGTAAATTTAGGGGTTGTGTTGATATTTATACATTTTTGTTGAGCTGTTTTGGGAATGCCATCAATTTCACATGGAATAATCTGTTTGGTCAAATGATAATGGGAATGAACCTATTAAAAAATAATGTCAAAATATGCCTTGTTCAAAGAAATTACCTCAAATCTTGGTATTGTTATGTTACGAAAAATTGCAACAACGAATGCAGGTTGAATCAGCTGAAAAATTGCCAACTTGTGTAAATAAAAAAAAAAAAATGCTGCAAAAACGTCTTAATTGGGTAGCAATCATTTTACGTATTTTGCACGTCCTCAAAAACCAGGGTAAAAAATACTAATGGCTACACACTTAGATTTTTTTATAACGATTTTGGTAAACTTTACCGATTCTTCAACTGCTGAACTCTTCAGTAAAATGAAAAATATCGAATTTGGTAAAATCTTAACGACTTTCTTTTTGACAGATGGTTTACCGATCTTAACTTTATCGATTATTCAACTACCAAATTCAGTAAAAACTTTTAGAGCCGTTTGTAAACGTATCGGAATACTTTGTTCAAATGTCTATTTTTATTTTCAATCAAATAAAGACTCATTTTTATCACTTAACAAATTTTGAATTCTAAGACCACACAGCAAAAAATCCGATGGTAAAATCGCATGCAAAAGCATGCACATCACCTTCGTCAAAATAAACACTTAATATTACATACTGCATGTACAATTTTTGCAAACACAAAAAAAAGTTGCAACTGACGGGATTCAAACCCAGCACCAACAGTAAGGATTAGCGCCTTAGCCCACTCGGCCATCAGACCGATGAAGAATGGAAAGGATAAACACATATATGCGCTTGACATTTCGATCAAGTATGTTTCCCATACTTATGGGCTACATATTTCAGAGTGTAAAATCACATAAAATTGCATAAAATAATGCAATATTTATTTTACAACCAGGCCTTTTACACGCAGCTGGATTACTACATTTTTAGCTGTCTTATCTTAATTCATGCTAAATTTCAAAATTTAAACACGAATCTACAGCAAACCGAGCTGAAAACTAAAGATAAATTAAAGGCGATAAGTTGATGTATAATCTTGCTCAGAATCACGATAAAAGCGGTTTAAATTGAAAAAAAAAATCCACATGTGTGGTTGGTGCCTTCCTCACTACTTTCTGAAAAAGATCTAGTTTTCATCTGAATTATTAATTCTTTGGAAAGTACATCATAACATGAGACAAGGTTGCCAGATCTTCAATGTTTTAGAATCATTGGAAAGGTTTTTTGATTACCTAACTAATAATAGGTCGAATGATGGATTCGGACATAGTTTACATACAAGTAAGTAAGATCCGGCTTCAAAAAAGTACTTAAATATCACTTAAGTGGCCTTGAGACAGGGTTGCCAGATCTTCAATGTTTTGTACTCATTGGAAAGGCCTTTTGATTTCCTATCCAACGATATATAACATGGTGACATTTGGTATGATTTCAGGTCATTTAGCTAACATCCGGATATCTGCGAAAACACATTTTTATAAATAACATTTGAACTACTTATCGAAACTTAAATTTTATTGAAACTCGATCTGTTGGACCCAGAGCCGTACCTTGGGTCCATGGCGCCTTTGGCGAAGCATCAATTTGGCGCCCCACCCAAAATTACAAGCATTTTGATAAACTGATGTTATTTTTCAATGATTACTTCAATGAGTTTTGACTGTATAGTTGCAATTGGAGACCTTGTTATGGTTAAAATCAAAAACACAGTATTTTTATAGTTTTATTTTTCAAATTGATTTGAGATAGGTTGAATTGAAAATTGATTGAAGGAATTAAGTTGGCTGAATATTTTCTCAGATTTCATAAAATCGATAATAATAGCAGGGTTTTGTTTTTCTTTATTAATTTTTCAGATAAATGCACAGAATTGAATACTCAATCCTGAGGTGTTTTCATTTCGGTTTAATTAGATAAAGAAAAATCCTTCTTCAAAATTATAAAAATCATTCAAAATCCAGCGCAATTCATGATGAAACTTATTTTAATGATAATAATAATAGCATTATATTTGGTGAAAAATATGAAGATAAGTAATTTTTATTATTTTTTATAGATTCGCCCATACTGGGCGTCTGGAATATATTTTATGTTTTTTTTTGTTAAATTATGTTGTTCATTGATTTTTTTTCATTGATATTTTTTAAATTTATTTTTAATTCATAAAATTAAATTCCATATTCTAGAAAATTGTTTGTTTTTTAACAAAGCTGTATGAATATTTCCTAATCTTGATAACATATTATTTGTTTGGTTTTAACTGAACCAATTTTTCTGAAAATAAAGTTCTAAATAGTTTCTCATTATCAGAGGTTTTTAGACGATTAAAAAGGTAATTGTGTAAATTTTGGCGAAATAACACTTGAACAGTAGCGTGGCTCACGGATATATGAAAAAGACAAAAATGTTTAATTTCTAGTACCTCAAATGGAACTAACAAATACTATAGCATTTGGTTAATGTTTAGTTGTTCCACTCTAGTCCTGAAGTTATAATGAAACTTAAATAAATTTAATTAATTTATTCTTCGAGAAAGTTTTCCTATACCCTATGATTTTTATTCTCAAATTAAAGGTTTCTTATAGGTTTTGAATCGGGGAACAACTTTGTGGAACATCACAAATTTTTAGAGCACGTTATATTTTTTCCATACTCCATAAAATATCCTGTATCTTGTCAGGATCAATGTCTAGCGCTTTGCGATGTTTTTTTCTAAAGTGGTTCCTGGGATCAAAATCTGTATGAAACCTAAGTATAAGAAAATTTGATAAGGTTTTGAGGAACTTACTCTAAGAAGAGGTTAAAACTGAAAGTTTCACCAGTAGTAAATTTTTGATGTTCCATACTAACTTCAGGACAATGGTGGAAGTACTAAACCTTAACCAAATACGCTCAAAAATTCAAGCTAGCTTCTGGGGCCATATTGCTTCAACATTCCGGTAGAGGCGTTCGACATTGAATACTTTTGTCTTTTTCATATAACCTTGAGCCACGCTATTGAACAGCCAGAAAAATTAATCAATAAATTGTGAAAAATCTAAGTGTGTAGAAATTTGTCAACACCGGTTAAGCTTAAAATAGAAAATGAGATTCAGAGAAGCTTGTGTGTTCTGTAGAACTTTTTTTTTCTTGAAAAAATGTTGTTGATTTTATTGGTGAAAATTTACAGCAGTTTCCCTTTTTTTAAACTCTAGTATTTCGAAAAACCGTAGGCAAATTTACTTGCACGAAGTTGCTTATAAAAGGGAAATAGTGCTGAAAATATTTCAAATGCCATTTTTTCAATCTCGAGAATGTCTAAATTTTAAAACAAAAATTATGTGTTTCAATGCTAAAATCTAGAGTTTTTTTTTAAAAAGGTTCTATCCTATGATCCTATGTCTGCCTGTGTGGATCAATCGGACCGCGCACTGGACTCACAATCCAGAGGTCGCCGGTTCGAATCCCGAGGCAGACGCAAAAATTATAAGTGTTATTATAGGTATTCGGTGCCCTCTCCCCGTGCCATACCTTCACACTTAGGAGACCCGGGAGGCGGAGTCTTGTCGCAAAAAGAACGATACACGCCTGTGGATCCGTTGACGAAACCGCAAGGTTTAAGAGGGCCACATTATAAGGTGTTACGTCGATTCCGTTCTATCCTATGAACAAAATATTCATTTTTAGCTTTTTGGATGTTTCTAAATACCTCTGATTCAAGGCGGTTTTAAAAACACCCAAAAAGCAAAAAAAATAAATTTTGCTTAAAGGCTTACTTAAAAAAATCTAGAAATAATTCCAATTTTAAAGAAGTTCAAAATATGACAACAACGTGAAAATAACATACAGTTGGACAATATTTTAGTCTGGAAGGTATGGCTTAAACTTCATTGTATAACGGTCCAAACTTTAACGCTGTATTAGTTGGCGGTCGCCAACTGCGCCAACCCCTAGGTACGGCGCTGGTTGGACCCAAACCAAGTCGAATGCGATGGGTTTGACTAACATCGGTTCAGCCAGTGCTGAGAAAACTGAGTGAAATTATTGGCAACACACATACACACATACACACATACGGTCTACGAGCTTTCTGTGAAAAGTTCATTTTAGAGCAGGATTATAGCCTTACCTCAGTGAGGAAGGGAAAATAAGACTAGTTTTTTCTGTTCTAGAATTTAACCAAATTTTGTCTGATTTGTAAGACTTTAAACATAGTACACAACGGTTATAGATTTTTTTTTTATAAAAAAAAGTAATTTTTTCGGTTCGTCCACAAACAAGCTCGTATTGGTAAACATACGACGCCATATTGCCAATGTTATTCGGTAGCTCATATCAGGCCATCGCCGGGGCCCTGATAAAATAAAAAAAAAAACCGTGCATTGTTGTCACTATTCATATGAAAGGAGTTTCAATGTTCTCGTGCTATCATAACACTTTCTGAAAGTTGATGTAAGTGCGACAACTCGCCAACGGGATTTCAGGACAGAACGCGTTTGACACACGTACAAACCTGACTACCGTAAACATTTGTAATTATAACTCGGGTCTCCGGCAACCAAATTCAACCAAACTTTAGAACAATTCACAGAATGGTCAGCCAATCAAATCGTGTTTGTTATTTTTTACATTGCGTGCTCCAGTTTTTGTTTATTCAAGGTAGATCATTAAAACGCGTTTTTCTCGGAACGTCAAAAAGCGACGTGTGACAAAATAGCACGACATCGTCGAAATGGAGAACCAAGAATTGTATTACACACAACTAAGCAGCATAATTGGTGAGGATTTCCAGGAACATTGGCTCAAACCAAACTAATCCATTTTGCATGCAAGTGTCTAGTTTATTACGTATGCATTCTATGAGTTTCCAGAAGTACCAGCATCAATCTTCACTTATATAGGGGTCATTCCACCTGAAGTGTACAAGAAAAAATGCAAATTTGAAAATTACCATCTCCGATTCTGCTTAAATTTGGCAGAGCTGTTGAGACTATCAAAACATACAAGAATCCCGAATTTCATCCAAATCGGACCACCCCCTCCATTTTTGTACCCTCCCAAAAAATCGACTTTTTGGCGATTTTTGAGCGAAACCACTATTTTCAAACGGCGATAGCTCAGGAACCACAAATCTTAGAAGGTCGGTCTTAGGCTTAATTTTGAAGGAAATTGGACGTAGAATCCATTTCCGTGATCAAAATTTAGATTAAAATATGTTTTTACCTGTATTGCGCAATTGAAAACTTTAAATGTCCGTATCTCAAAACAGCACTATTTTTTTTTTATTTGACCTCACCATTGTGTTCCCCGGCCAATTTTACATAAGAATCACTTATCGACAGAAAGGAATATGTTTCGTTCCAGAGATATCGAATTTTAAAGTTTTGAGTATTTGAGAATACCTACATCAGCTACACTCGACGCATCTGCTAGAAGCACACAGTCGTTCTGATCAATAATTACTACCTGATAATTTATTGAAATAAGATTTTGTTATAAATAATCTTTAGCAAATTTATCTAAAATAAATTGTACACCACTGTAGAAAACTGGTGTATGATCTTAAATTTAAAAAATATTAGTATGCGGTGAATTTGTGTGCTA